>NC_056745.1:335949975-336127475 GCF_019279795.1 Protopterus annectens | reverse complement strand
GTTACAGTAGCCTTCAGTACATGGCTGAAGTACCATAGCTTATAAAGTTCTGGAGGAGGAAGGATGAGAGTCCAGGAGTCCCTGGAGAATGGTCCTAACAAAGCTTGTTCTAGACCTAGAGGAGACTAGTTTGTAGTGCTTTGTAAAAGTATGTACAGAGGACCACATTGCTGCCTCTAGGATACTTCTACAGTCCACCTAATTCCAAAAAGTCACTTAAGAAGCCAAGGCCCAATTAGAATGAAATTGGCGTATTATAGTGGGAATAACAAAAGGACAAGACACAGCCATTTAGGAATTGCCCATTTTGACACTTGTCCTTCTTTCCTACCTTCATAAGAAATGAATAACCAATCAGAATTTCTGAAGGTTTTAGCTGTGTCAAGATAGTATCTGAATATATACTATAATAGAAAAAGAATCCTTTCTCCCACTTTTTAGGTTCTGGAAAAAAGACAAAATGATGGATAACATGGCTCAAAGTAAACTCAAATACCACTTCAGACATAAATGAATGGCTAGTTCACAAAGAAACCCTACTTTGTGGGAAATTAAATATGGTTGACCAGCCATAACAGCTCAGACACTCTTCTTTTTACAGATATCAGGGCAATCAGTAACACTGTTTTCCATGTTAACAACCTCCAATCAGCCTGAAAAGGTGATTAAAATGAAGCAACAGGTAATTCTTAAAAAAAAATGAAGGTAGAGGAGGAGCCACCTCTTTTCTTGGAGTGCGGGTACACAACATCTCTTTCAAATACATCTAGACATGGGAATGCACTGAAAGAGAGGGATCCATGGGCAGACATGCTGAAATGGTCAATTAATGAACCCTGACAAAGAAATAAGAAAGGTCAGAGGGCATACCTCTCACCTACAGACTTTGAAAATAGGAACAAAGGCCTTTGAAAAAACAAACATCTTTCTAAAAATCTGGTCATTTAATTAGCATAAAAATGGAATGCCGAATATTCCATAATTCTTCTGACGTCTAGTAGGAAAGTGGGACACTACTCATAAACATATTTTTAAAAAAACAAAGAGTGACAAAATCAATGGAAAAAAAAATATAAGTACATTATCAAACAGACAGTATAAAATCTACAGAGTTTAATGAACTATATCAAAACATTCTACTAGACAAGGTAATTTATTTTTGCTTCAGAAAAAAAAAATTTGTAAGATATGTGTCCTCTTTATTTAAATTATCGGTGCCACTAGTACATTGGTCATGTAGTGTGGTTTTCTGTACACTAGACAACTTCAAAATTCATATCTGATGGGGGGATTTGGAAAATTGTGTGAAAAGGTAAATTAAGCTTGAAAATAAGGGCATACCCCCCAAAACATGGACATCCTAAATCAGGCCTGAAAATAGGAATACAACTGAGAGGCCTGTCAGAAGATGATAATTCATACAAATATTGTACAGCCAGAGAAATACTAGCCTTAAAAGGGTCATAATTCTCAGCATGGCACCAACTAGAAAATATTTTCCAGTTGCTAACATATGATTTCTTAATAGCAGGTTTCTTTGCCTCGTTTAATACCTATTGCATGTCCTCAGAAAATAGGTGCCTAAAAGGTATCAACACTACTAACAATATATCATCCAGGCAGTTGAAGTCGTTTCCAGCTCGGGTGTATCAAAGAACCCCTGTCTTGTGTGAGTGGGTCCAGTTTGTGAGGAAATTTGTGTAATTGCCTTTGGCCATTTCCAAAAGACGTCAGAAAGTACTGTTGTGTAACTAAACATAGCGTAAAAAGAAGTTAAGTACTCACCATAATGTTCCATCTGAGTAGTTGACTTCATTTGTCTTCAACCTGTGGGTTTTGGATCCACACTGGCTCCGACACAGCCACATTTTCCAGCTATGGATCTGAGCTCCAGACTCCTCCCCTTACCCATAATGCCCCGTGTCTCCCTTCTCCCTTCAAATTGAGTTTGCTGCCTAAAATGTATTATATACCTGACCCAATATTGCCTTATCATAACAAGGATCTCCATGACACTCGCTGACATAGACAGAGTCAATGGCCAAACACTTATACAAAGTTAAACACAGCCTGCATCCATGATAAGGTCAGGGGGAAGGAGGGGGGGAAGCAACTACTTAGATGGAACTTTATGGTGAGTACATAACTTCTTTATCTGAAGTAGTTGACTTCATTTAATCTTCAACCTGTGGAACAGAGTCCCCAGCTACCATAAACTCCTGGGTGACCCTCATGGAAGGATATTCCAGAGTACCGCAGAACCAAAACATGCTCTATTCTGAGACACAATATCCAACTTGTAATACGAAATGAAAGTATGAGATGAGGACCAAGTAGCTGCCAAGCAGATATCATCTAGAGACATCCTAGACCAGAAGGCAGCTGACGTAGCCATAGATCGGGTGGAGTGTGCCTTCACTTGTCCTGGCAGGGACCTACCTTTCACCTCATAGGCTCGAGCAATGCACAAGAAATCCATAGAACAATTGTTACCTTGGAAACTGGCTTGACTAAAAAAGGTTTAGCATAAGACACGAATAGCTGATCAGATTTGCAAAAGGGCTTCATCCTACAGTTGTCTATGAACATCAAGCAGATGCAACTTGTATTCCTCTTTGTTCTGGAAGTTGGGGAAGAAACCTGGTAAATTTATCGTCTAGTTAATACTGGCTTCCGAGGCCACCCTGGAAAGAAATGATGGCTTAGTACACAACGACACTCTATCCTTCTGAAAAATCATGTAAGGCACCTTAAAAGAAAGAGCTTGAAGCTCCAACACTCTTCTGGCTGAGGTAATGGCCGTCAAAAAAGAAGTTCTCCATGTCAGAAACTGAAGATTAATGATCCGTTTGAAGGGTGCAGAAACCAATGCTTGTAACACTAAGATAAGATCCCACAGAGGTGTAAGGTCCTTAACCGGAGGTCTAAGTAGAAAGGTCCCTTTAAGGAAGGTCTTACAAAGTTTAGAAGAAGCCAGGGAAGACATATTCACCCCCACATGGAAATTAGAGATAGCTGACAGCTGCACCTTAACTGTAGAAGAACTAGCTCTCTGATGGAAGATGCTAGCCAAAAACTCTAAGACCACTGAAAGAGGAGCCGTCAAAGGTTCCAAAGCTCACTGAGTAGACCATATGGGAAAATGCCTCCATTTGCTATGATACACCTTTCTGGTGGAGGATTTGTGAGTCGCCAGCAAAATGGACTTTACAGGGGATGACAATACTAGAGTCCTGATAATCATGGGAACCGGAGCAGCCAAACCGTGAGCTTCAGACTGTCTAGATCTGGGTGAGGGATCCCTCAGGGATGAGAAATAAGATCCGGAACTGGATCCAACATCCATGGAGGAACAACTAGGTGAGACCATAGTGAGGGGAACCAAACCTGGTGAGGCCAGAATGGGGCTAGGAGTATTACTGTGCTCCCCAGCCTTCGAGCTTTCTGAAGAAACTTGGACATAAGAGGAAGTGGGGGATAAGCATATAGGAGAAAGGGAGGCCAAGCATGAACCAGTGCATCTCTGGGGGCTTCCCCCCTCCCTGGGGGGGGCAAAAAACTCACTGCATTTCGCGTTGGAAGGAGATGCGAAGAGATCGCAGCAAGGCTGACCCCACTTTAACAAGATCTGTTCCGCTACTGAAGGATTCAGAGACCACTCGTAAGGCATCAGAACTGATCTGCTGAGCCGGTCTGCTAGAATGTTGGACCACCCCGGAATGTACATTGCTACTAGAAAGCGGCTGGTGGAGATAGCCCATTCCCACACTCTCATGGCTTCTCGACAGAGGGGATAAGATCTGGTTCCCCCTTGTTTGTTGATGTATCAGACTACTGACATGTTGTCTGTCAGAATGATAACCACAGAAAGGATGGCAGTGAAGTTAAAAGAAATAAACAATCCGCAATTCACTCAATACTAATATTCACACAGAACTAGAGTACCGAGAGCTTTACTGGCAAATAATATTGGAAGCTACTCGGCAATCAGGACTAAATGATATGCTGTCAATTCTACCAGTTTTAAAACTTAGAACTGCCAAATTATGAAATTATGAATGCAATGATTTATTATTCCACTAGAGGGCAGCTATTATTTGTGAAGGACTTGTTCTCATACAATGATTTTTATATGATGATTTTTATATGACAATGTTTTTAAATTGCAATATTATGTTACATATAATGGTAATATATTTTAATCACAAGATGTGTATATGAAACAGCATTTATTTCATACTATAGTTATTAGGGTATTTTATGACAATTTTATATGGTTTTCATTATCAAATTCAATCCTTAGAGGCGAGAATTTGGGTAGCGTTGTCGCCTCACATTGTCCTGTTCGATTCTCAGCTAGAACGTCTTCTGTGTGGAGACATGTGTGAATGGGCGTACCTTCGTTGAAGGTTCTGCATCAGAGCTGGCAACTCGGCACGTAAAAATCTACTGCCAATCATTAGCGGACCAGAGTTCCGCTGTGGCGACCCCTAACCGGGAAAAGCCAAAAGACACAACAACAACAAATGCTGGTATGTCCAATGGCATTTGGTTTTTTAATGGTGTTATAGTATTTAAATGATGTAAGGTGATTTGATTTTGTATCTGATGAAGTTTTTGACGAAAACGCCAAGTTGTATAAGCAGCGTTAATTTCCGTGCATTATTTTGTCTGAATAAAATTCCTTTATGTGACCCGGGATCTCATTTGGCTGCTCTGAGTGAATTGCGGATTGTCTGTCAGAATGGCAATCATCCCTAGAGGAAGATGGGCATGAAGTCTCTGCAACATCAGAAGAACCGCCCTCACCTCCAGAATGTTGATATGTAACTCGGTCTCGGAGGGGGACCACGTGCCTTGAACAGTCCTTCCCGAGCAGTGCACCCCCCCCCCCAGCAGAGAGGCGTTCGTGGTCACAGTGGTTTTGGGAAAAGCAGGGTGAAAGGAACGTCCCTTGAGGATATCTGGAGATTGAATCCACCACTGAAGGGAGTTCCTGCATGCCCTCAAGATCCTCACTGGAAAGGTGAGAGGGAGGTCTAGCAGGGACCACTTGACCGCAAGTGTCCATTGAAGAACTCTCATATGCAGGTGAGCCAACGGCAGGAGATTGATTGTGGCTGCCATGGAACCTAATGCCCTGAGCACTGCTGTGGCTCTGGGGACTTGGGTGTGAAGAATTTGTAAGACATGCACTCAAACTGCATATCCTGTCCAAGGTGAGAAAAACCTTCATTTGAAGAGTGTCCAAATGTGCCCCAATAAAGTCCAGAATCTGGACTGGCTGTAGAGAAGATTTGTTCATACTGATGGTAATACCCAGATTTGTTTGCTAACTGGATATAGTAATCCCTGGCCTGACACAGTAGATGCTCTGAGGGGGCAGCAAAGAGCCAATCGTCCAGGTATGGAAAGACCTGAATACCCTGGAGCCTCAGGTGAGCCGCTACAACTATCATTACTTTGGTAAACACCCTGGGGGCTGTGGTGAGACCAAAGGGGAGTGCTCTGAACTGGTAGTGATTGGCTCTCAGCTGGAAGCGAAGAAATCTCTGTGACCATCTGTCCATTTTGATGTGGTAGTATGCATCCTGGAGCTCAGTCGAGCACATCCAGTCTGTGGCCTGCAGAAAAGGCAGGATAGATTGAAGCGTGAACATCCGGAATTTTGTCTTGGTTACGGACAGGTTCAATATGGACCGATCCAAGATGGGTCCCCCGTTTTCTTTGATACTAAAAACAACCTGGAATATAATTGACACAACCGGAGCCAGGCGTGACGTCTGATAGCAGTGCCTGTTCCGGCCACCCTTGCGGCTCTCTCCGTAGCATGAGAGAGCAGTCACATGGACATGTTGGCCACTGCTTTTAGAGTGGCCATTCGAGTGGAGAACATCTTTTTGTCCGTCGCCAACAAGGACTTTGGGGTAGACTTCATAATCTTCTTCACTACACCTCTCTGGAGTCTAATGACATGTGCCATATAGTTCAGCGCCCTTAGTGAGAAGGCCACTGAAGCATATACTCGCTTCCCAAAATGGTCCATCATTCTTGATTCTCGATCGGGGGGCTGGACCGTGGAGCTCTCCTGAGCAAGCTCCTTCATGGGGGCAGCTGCCACCATCATTGCATCAACCGGGGACCCCTTGTTCCAATGCATCCTGTCTGATGGGAGGCTCAATACTTTGTCATGGGGAGCTTAGGAATGGGCTCTATGGTGTCTAGCTCCTTCAATGCCCTAGATGTTATCAAAAACACAATTGGATCAGTAAGAGGGGACACCCAAGAGGTAGATGGGCCCAAGCTGAATGCCTCCAGGAACACGGACTCATCTGAGGTCGGTTTGGGGGCTGACACCCCCCACCCCCAGCGAAGGAGATCTATGATGTCTTCGAAGTAGACATTCTTGGGGGGGGGGGTGACCTTGGGGAACCTTCACCTTCATCCAAGTCCATGTCTTCTGTGAGGGACTCTGGTGGAAAGTCCATGTCACTCCTCTTACACTTACATTTGCAGGGTACCCCCTCGGGTGTACTCTCCGAGGAGGACTCACAAACCTCTTGGACTTTCACCGGAACTTCCTGGGGCATCACGTCCACTGGCTGTCCCTGAGACGGCAAGAAGGTCGGAACTGCACTCAGAACCAGGGAGGTCTGGGCGAGTCAAAGGACAAAATGGTCAGAGGCCTCGACATAGAGAGAACCCTCTCCACCACATCAAATACAGAGGGGGAGCAAACCTCTTGGGATGTACTGGTGGGGCCCGTCCCTTCTGACCTGATAGAGGAGTCACAGCTAAACCTCCAGGAGGTGATATGCCGAGAGGGATGCTCCGCTTCGAGGCACTCAGAACAGACAGCACCCCCTCAGATCTGACCCCGAGGTTATGACTCCAAGAGTCCAGCTCCAATTCCATCAGATCTGACAAGCTCAAGGCAATGGCCGGCATCGAGGTACATAGTACTGTCAGCGCCGACTCCTCGACCTCAAGAGTCCTTGGATCCAAGAACTCTGAAACCACTGGTCGGATCGGAGAAGGAGTTATTGGTCAGAACAAAGGTTGCAAGGAGCCCCCTCTGGAGGGAGAGGGTGCCTGCAAGACCCCCATCTGGATCTGGGTGCAGATGAATCTCTGCATCATCTTGTCCATCACCGCTTCGCTTAAACTTCGGGTGGAGTGGGAGGATGCCACTAAAACTGGACGGGAGAGCCGATGGGGAGAAGTCCTTACTGGGGACTAGCTATGAGTCTCCTCAGGCTTGGGGGAGAACCTAGGGGAGTGTAGACGAGGAGATCCAGGCTTAATCGCTGGCCTGACTTTCGGTGGCAAAGCTGCCTCTGACGAGTGGTCGGGGGATCACTTGCGGGAACGGTCCTTCTTGGCCTTGTCCCCTTCCCCGGATCTCTTAGTGGGAGTTTGCTGTACAGGAAGGGATGGTAGTCCATGAAGAGGGGAGCAATCCCTTCAATATCAGTTTGTCCCACCTGTCCTTAAGTGCCCTGGGGTTGAAACCAGCGCAAATAGGACAGGGGCACTTGAGGTGATCTGCACCGAGGCAAACCATGCACAGAGTGTAGCCATCCGCCGGGGATAGCTTATGGCCACACTCTGTGCATTTCCTAAATCCTGCCTTAGGGGCTTCTGCCATACCCACACAGGCCTAAAAGGTGCACGCACACACACACACACACACACACACACACACACACACACACACACACACACACACACACACACACACACACACACACACACACACACACACACACACACACTCTCTCAGATAGAGGAAGGAGAGAGGGGAAATTTCTTTTTTTTTTATATCAGACGCAAGTGAAAGTAAACGATGCAAGAAAGAAACAGAAGTCAGAGAGAGAAAAAAAAAACAGATATTAGTTCACTTATGTGACCCACTAGCTAGAGCTCAGAAACCATGCTTGTAACCACTATGGTGGCAAATGAGATCTGAAGGGAGAAGGGAGACAGGGGGATTATGGGTAAGGGGAGGAGTCTGGAGCTCAGATCCATAGCTGGAAAATGTGGCCCTTCAGAGCTTACATGCCAAGACAGAGAGAATGAGCCTCTAAGATAGCTGCACACTGAGTAACAGCTTAATTTCAGTTATCTCAGTGTGAAAACAGAAATTAAAAAAAAAAAAAAAAAAACGAGCCAGTGAACTTGTCTTTTTGGGTAAAATTCTGTAACTGTCTGGTAAATGCACTGCCTGGATGGCAGCAAAAAAGAAATTCAGAGAATTTGAAAGAAAATCAATCACAAAAGGTGAGGAGAAAACACTGACTGGGAAGAATTATACAGTTGCTCAGCAAAAAGGAGTCCAAAGCTGGAGCTTGCACATGACTTTCACTAATCTAGAGGAAACAAAGAAGTCAAATATACTCAGAGCTGATTAAAATAAATGAAACACTGAAGGATTATATCAACTCCAATAACAATAGGCTAGAAAAAAATAGAAGAAGCTTTAAACAGGTATTCAGATGATGTGATAAAAATGCAAACAACAGAAGTCAAAATGAAGAAAGGGCTGGCTGAGTATGATACTGCTCAAGAACAGATGTTTCAAAAAATAACAGAACTAGAGGACAAAGCACACAAGGAAAACCTCAGATTTTCTGCTGTACCGGAGAAGCTGGAGGGAACAGAGTGTATTAATTTTATGAAAGCACAAATAAACAACTGGACTGGTATTCCACAGTAGAAGTTAATTGAAAGGGCACATCATGTGTATGCTCCAAATCTGGCCACAAGAAAGTAGCCTAGACCTTTTATCAGCAGAAAGAGTTGATTCAGAAAACATTATGGCAAAAGAACAAAGTACTAAAGGTGACAGACAGTACAGTGTTTGTGGAAAATTATTATTAACTGCACACCAGGCAGAAGAAGAATACATTTAATCTAGTATTCAGGGAATGTTGAGAAGCAGGCATGATTTTCAAGCTGCTTTATTCATCTATTTTTAGAATAAACTTTCCTGGAGGGTCAAAATCAGTTTTGATGCAGAACATGCAAAGGAGGAAATACACCATTTTGTATACAATCAAAAGTGAGGTATCAAACAGAAGGAAATTCTGCTTCTTGTTCTTCTCATAATAAAGCCCATACAGAGACTATGCCAGTGAAACCTTTGCCAATGTTTCAAAAGAAAATGCTTGGAGAAAAAAGCACAAGAGTTGATGAGACAGACCAGGAACACATAGGAAATGAAGTAGCAACCAGATTTGGGAGATGGAGATCAACATGAAGAAAACCAGCAACTTGGAAACTGACAAATAAATGTGGCATTACAAAGCATTAATTATATTTGTGAAACATGACAAAACAAGAAAACCTGATAATATTGGACTTATTTGTCTTTGTTAAACTTGTAGGGGGCTCCAAAGCATATGCCCTACTTGATGTCATTAAAGTTTGGAAGAACATTTAGGAGAGGGGGAAGAGGAAGGAAAGTTAACAAAGTAAAACACATTTTTGTTCTTTACAGTTGTATTTGTATAACACATGACATAACATGCATGCTATTCAAAAGTAAACAGGTGCCCCTGTTTTTTTTCCATCCTTCTTTCTTTCTCTTTGTTCTGTTTTAAGAAATATAGGTACAGGACTGTAAAGGGAGAAGAAAAGTCTGGACAAAAGAGCAAGATAGAAGAAAAATGTATATGCTTTTTCTTACTCTTGCATAGGGGAATGACTGGACTAAGGCCCTTGGTTTGATCTAATAAAAAGTTTTAAGTGGAAGCAAATAAATAAAAAAGAATACAGAATATAATAAAAACTTTTCCTCTAGCAAATAAATGAGACAAAACGGTGGCAGAAGAACAAAAGTACTAAGAGGAGTAGACAGTAGAGTGCTTGTGGAAAATGATTACTCATTGTACACCATGCAGAAGAGGAATAAAGTAGAGGCAACTGTGTATCTAGTTCCCATGTCTCTATGGAGACAATCTGATAAGGAATAATAGAATACTTCTTTCTTTATTTCAATGGCTAGGAAATAATGTTTTTTGAAAGCATTCAAGGGTTTTCCTAATCTGGGAAAGGAATAAAGATAAAACTAAAACATACATTACTTAGTGGAAGTAGAAGCACAGGCTGTACCATGCATTTTAGCAAGGATAACCTTCCTTAAAGTTTAATCCAAGTCTATGAGTGTGGCTGTCAGCCTGGGAAATTGTCACTGTTAGGAGGGTTAAACTTCAATATCTGAACATGTACATAGTTTCATGTGTTAGTATTAAGTTAATAGGTTTTAGGGGTGTTCTGAGGGTGTGTTTCTTTGAGGGTTTTCACTAAAACAAACAATTCTGTAAGATGTGACAGGTTCAAACAGATATGACAAGAAAAATAACTGTATAAAAGATCAACCTGACAAACATTAGTGTATGCATGTAATACAAAAGCTGAAACTAGATATTTAAAAAGGCTGTTGCGCATAGCAGGTGTGAATAATAACTTCCTAACATAATGTCAACACTTTCTACATCATCTTTAAATGTGAATGGTCTCACATATTTATACAAAAAAGAAAGAGCAGTGAACTATATTAAAAATGCACAGTGCAAATAGCTATTCTACAGGAGACTCATTTAGAAAGAATTTAGCATGTGAATTTGATAAAGAAAGAATTTCAAGATGGTTATTCAGTGGAATATCTGGGACAAAAGAAAAGGTGAGGACTTACATTAATTGCAAGATGAGCTCCAATAATGATAGAAGAGGGGAAAAAATAATGGAAGATTTATAGTACTAATGAGCTATTGGCAAAGGAGAAGGATTACACTGGCAAGTATTAATATTCCACCTAAGATTACTATAATGAAGCTTAAGAATTTTTTGGGAGAAATAATCAGCTTTCAGCAGGAAATATTACTTATAGGTGGGGACTGGAATTTGATTTGCAGAAGTGAGGATGTATCTGGAGGGTCCAAATGTGAAAATATAACAAAATAGGGTAGATTTTTAAAAAAATAATGTATGAAACTATTTGGCATGGAAGATGTGAATTCAGTAATAGGAGTTTGGGGTGAACTTATATATTATTCCCCAATGAACAAAAACTGGGCTAGACAGAAAGTATATTTCACAGAAGATGTGCATTTAATTGAAAGTATTGATATGCATCCAATAACTTGCAGATCATGCACCAATAATAACTAAAATAAAAATATAGGGTAATGAAATACAAATGAAACATGGCACTTTTCCCATCCATCTGTGGAATTTAAGTTAATGAGCAATTTTATTTAATTGGGAGTTATTAGGGAAGACAGAAAATTCTTATGAAAATATAGCTACAGAGTCGGATAAAATTAAAGTGGAGTTTAAAAACAGTGTATAAATAAAAGAAAGAGAGATAAGGTTAAAAAGTGACAAGAATTATTTAGAGGAACTGATAAAGGTTAAAGTATTGCAGAATAAAGGGAATCTTACAGAAAAAGAACAGGAGCAATTGCAGAATGCCAAACAGAAAATAAGGGATTACCTCGATAATATGCAGGAGTGTAGAATACTGCTGTTAAGTAACTGTTTTTTGATAACAACACAAAATGAGCACAAAAATGTTTAACACAACGACTCAGGCAACAGAAAGTAGAAAGGGTTGTTGCAAAGCTTAGGGAGCTTATAACAAAGAAGATAACCAGATATCCTGTGGGTACAGGAAATATTTTGGAAATTTTATAAAAAGCTGTATAAAGCTGAAAAATATGGAAATCAAGAAAAGGTACAAATGCAAATGTTTACTGAAGACTTAAATATGTCAAGTTTAGAGGTAGATGAGGCCCAAGTATTAACAGTTAGTGATTTATAACCAATCTACAGGAAAGTCCCCAGGAACAGATGGTATTCTTGTGGAAGTTTGGAAGCTAGGAGGGAAGAAACTGATAAAGACCTGGAAGGTTTGTTTAACAGTATTTTAAAAGGAGGAGAAACACTAACATCCTTGAAAGAAGTGGTGGTGGCTATAATACCTAAAGATGGTAAAGACCCATCAGATCCATCTTCATATAGGCCCATTCAATTCTAAACCATGATTATGAAGTGTTTTATCTACAATGGCTAAAAGAATGGCAAAGGTGATGTCAAAATCGATAGATGTGGATCAATGTGGTTTTGCGGAAGGGAGGCAAACATTTGACGACATTAATAGAACAATGATAATCCATAGGGAAGAAGAACATTAAGAAAATACCACTGTTGTTGGTGGGTCTTGGTGCAGAGAATGTGTTCACAGAGTAAGTTGGGATTTTATGAGCAGGGCAATTGAAGCATTTGTATTCCCTGATAATATTATAAGGATGATTAGGAAGACAAATGAGGGATTGCAGATAAAAATTAAAGTTTGTAGGTTCCTCTCTGATATGATCCATTTGAGCAGAGCAACCTGGCAGGCATGTCCTCTTTCCCCTTTGTTATTTGTGCTACATTTAGAACTTTTGGCAAAGAAAATAAGGGACTACGAAATTCAAGGATACAACTGGTGTAGTAGTCAAGAAAAGCTGGCTTTATTTGCAGATAATATTACTTTACACTTGATAAAGCCAGAACAGGACATTTCAGCGTTGTGGAACATTTTGAGACAGTTTAAAGTCTTTTTGGGATACAAAATTAATGAAGATAAAACAGAGACAATAGATGTAAACTATGTACCCACACACTAACTGGTTCAGCAATACCCATATTTATGGGGACATGTTATGGATTAAATAGGATTCTGTTATGGCAGCTAAGGATATGTGGGAAGAGACTAAATAGAAGATAATGCAAAAACTGAGAAACTGAAAGCTCTGTTTTATGGATATGGGTAGCAAGACACAAGCAGTCAAAATGCTTTTAGTCCTTTAGTTTTATAAATAGATCAGGCATATTTTTATCAACCAGAAGAGAAGTTGTGGATAGCAATAAAGAGTTGAAGGATTTTATCTGGGAGAGGAACCTGGCAAGAGTCAAGTGGGAATAAGCTGATCCTTCCCATAGAATAAGGAAGCAGAAAGGGATGATGATGAAATGGGGAAAGCTCAAGAAACAAGGACAGATTGGGATTTTGGATGCAGATCCTTAAAGAGAATAACAATAACCATACAGAAAATTATATTCATAAAGTAGCAGAAAATATTCCTAAGAACTAAGCCAACTCAGGAATGGAGAAAGGAGATTCTGCTGACAAGTATGAATGCAGTTAGGGATACAGACAATAGGGAAGAGGGATCTGGAATTTACTAGACAAAAATGGCAAAGGAACCAAAGTATTGGGACCAAATAATTAAAGAGTGAAAGGTAACAGAATGTGAAGAGGCCAATAATTTATTTGGACTACAGACTAGAGACTTATTTCCCTATCAAGGATCGATAGCAGAGTATAGGCAAAGAGAAAGGAATAGGGGATCCTAAGCAAAAGGCCAGCACTGGTAGAGTTTTTGGTAGCACTTAGAACAGATGCTGCTGTTAAAAAATGGATAATTAGTACAGAATATATAATATTGCATAACTATAATAATCAATCAGAGAAGGTTACAAAAGATTGGGAAGAGAGACTGGATATGCAATTGACAAAGAAACAATGGGGGAATATATGTATGAGCCCCAAATATGCAAGAAAGTCTATAAGATTTAGGATCTTTGCTCTGAAGTGTTTTAATATGTATTTTTATACAGGTAGACTCCAAGGAATTTTTCCTTAGGTAGATAGCAAAAGTGGAGGTGTGATGGGGAAGAAAGAGGTAATTGGGAACATATTTTTGGGAGTGTAATAAGTTGGCAGATTTAAAAAATTCCCTGCAGACTACTCTTGTCAGAAATAACGGGTAACTGGTATAACTAAGGAAATGATTTTTGAGCTATGAGACAGAATCAGAATTGCCTAAGGCCTTGCTGAATCTAATTATGGTGGCTGTCAAAAAAGCACTGACTAGAAAACAGAAATCAAAGCCTTAACTAACTGTACTACAGGTAGGGAACATAGTAACAGAGATAACAACTGGAAAAAGGGAAGGAGCAAATTACATAGAAAAAAATGGTTCATTATGGGAGCAATACATGCAGAGTAATGTTTTGGAGGAGGAATGAGGTTTAAAAGAAGGCAGGATTTGAAGGAGCTATATAATGTTTGGCTGACAATGACTGGTTAGATTATAAGTGATGTACAATGTTTGCAACTAAAAATATGTCAAAAAGGTTTGGTTTCATTTACATAAATGTATGATTGCCTATGTCATAAATGATAATTTAATAAAAAAGAAAGAAATTAGGCTAAAGCCTTGAAAAGGTGAATGTTATAACGAAAAAACATAGATCCTCATCCTGGCAACAAAAACGCAGGCGGATGTTCCATGGACACTGCACTTTTATCCCCAAATGGGAGATCTGGATAAATGTGGCTCTCTCCACCAAAAAAAAAAAATCTCCCTTTTCAAAAACACAGCTAGAATCTAGAATATCAGGGAATGTTGATGATGGGGACCATACAAATTTTACATACCATTGGATTCTTCTTTTGTGGAGTCTTGAGAAATCGTGGGAATCAAAGAAGCCAAGAGACCCAAAATCATGAAAAATTCCCTGGCTGAGACAGTAGCCTGAGTGGAAATAACTCTGGAATAGATCCAGATACCGATCTACTTTATCTGTGAAAGAACAGCTCTTTGAATTCAGGTATACATTAGACATGCTAGAAAAACAATTCTGTGAGAAGGAGATACAAAACTTTTGTTTGTACTCCTTGAACCCCAGTGTGTGTAGGAGATCCCTCACTCAAGTGAGAGACAGTATAAAGATAAACAAGTTGTCTAAATAAGGAAAATGTGAACCCTTTGCATTCTTGAACAAGCCCTTCTCCCAAACGAGGAGGAAGAGGGTCAACTTTAACCCCTTGAGACAGCAGATGCTGAATTACAGGAGGGAAGACAAGATTTTGGTCTGGCAAGTGAGGGGAATCTTGAAAGGATGGAAAGACTCCCACTGCCATCTTTATCCTTACTGGATTACGTTTAGAATTCATCTGTCTGAAACTATCGGTTCCCAAAGAGGGAAATGGAGGCTCAGATCTTGTGGAAAAATTAAAGGTTTGCCAGGGTGGGAAGAGGGAGGGGAGTCATGTACATAGTCACTCAGACTTATTAAATTGTCCTTTGTTCTGGGAGGTCCCTCTTTTCTTTCCTTTTTTGGAAGCTGCCTGCCATTGCTTTTTAAACATTTGCTTACCCACACAGTTTGCTGTGCTTTGTTCATTTTGCTTTTTGAAAAAAGTTGAAGGGGTAGCATTAAACCCCTTGACAAACTTGCAGAAGGAAGGCTGAAAAATCTGAGAAACTCCTAGAACCAGTTACCTCTTTCTCGTCAAACTTTAAAAGGACCTCTGCAACTGATGGTCCAAAATTAACTCTATCCAAGGAAGAATTCATAATTTCAGCTTTGACATCTTCTGGAAGGTTTTGAGTAAGCAACAAAGCAAACTTCCTCATGAAAGTTCCACTGGTAGCAGCCCTGGAAGTGGCATGAGAAGAATTATAAGCACATTTCAAACACTGGGTAGCCACTTGAAATACAGAAGAAATTAGGTTACACAAATAAGTATTTCCGAAGAGAAAACAGATATATTCATCATGATGTCAAAAGGGTCAAGTATAAACTATAGCATATGAGCCTGACAGTTGAGAATTCTAAAAATATATGCTGCAGGAAAATATGCTTGTTTCCCCAAATCCATCCTTGCCAGAAGGGGACGGATTGGTATTAACAGGATGCTTAGCAGTAGCTGGATTCACAAGAGATATAACTGATGGGTCTGATCTGGGATTAGCATATAAACACTTATAAGACTGAGGAACTTTATACAATCTATCTACTGTCTTGGGGAAGTAGGCTAGCTGTGAGAAAAATTACAGGCTGTGACAAAAAAACTTCCTCCAATGCTGAAAGAACAGATTCCTTCACAGGGACTGTCAGATGCTTCTATCTTTTCAGAATCAGAAACCTGAGGAGACAAAATAGAATCTTTCCCTTCACAATCATATGTGGTGGTTCAAAAACTTGAACCTCTTCAGAAAATGATGACTCCCTTCTTCCTTTAACAGAAACAGCTGAACTTGAAGGGTCAACAGCCTGAACTAAACCCTGAGCTAAGCCCAATAAATCACTGCTGTCCAACGTGACTAGGAGAGTACATATGTCTTGAGTTTTTGCTTCTGTTCAACAGGAATTTCTGAAGAAGTAGACCCACTTTTGTCAGGAAATACCTTCACATGGATGGGCATAACAGTCTGGCTATGGAAAAGGAAATTCCCTTGACTCTTCTCAGCACTGACAATGTCCACCGAGGGTACTCTCAATGGCTGCAGAGAAGTGTCTAACTCTCAGTCCATGGTGGCTGTAAGGTCTACACCCGATGGTGCTAAGAAAAAGGTCGAATGGTCAGAGGAACTAGAAATGGCCACAACAGAATCACCCATCTATGTATGAGGCATGTTATCAGCCTGCTGCAGTGGCAAACTCAGTTTATTCATTTTACTGATCTTGTGTGAGAGATGTATGCAGATTCTAAGCTTATTTTGCTTCATAGATGTAATCACATATTTATCCAATTTAGTAGGCTCTATCTAAACCTAACAATAATTCTAATTAATAACTCTAATTTCTTGGAGTCTTGTTCTCCTCCATTCTTTTCTGTGAGGATAAATATTAATACTGCACCAGATATTATTTCGGCATTGCACTCACCACGCAAACAATCCCAAGCAGTAAAAAAATCTGAATATGTTTGCAAAATATCATCACTATCATTTAATACTGCTGTCTTGCAACTAATCTCTTCTGTATCATGTGTTTTCTAACTCTCAGTGAATATGCTGCAATGATTTCAGCTTCAGCATTTCTTTTAGCATTAACAGGAACTCTCTGGAAGTTACTAGCAATAAAAATCTTTGCTAGAATAGTGAAAGAGGCTATCAGTTCAAACATGTGAACAGTTGTGTGCCTGTACACATCAAATATGCTTAACCTTGCCAAACATTTCACATATCAAATGACCCAATAAGTTCAGTTACTTCCCTGCATTTTGCAAAACCACAATAACTGTTATTTCTACAAATGTTTCAGCACTATCGGATCCGCATACCTTACTTTGTGCCCTAAAAATGATAAAATACAAGCTGATTTACACACTTTGCAAATTCAGTGCTTGAAATATAGACTAAATACTATATCTTGCCCCTAACAGATTTGTCATTAACAGTGACTGCTTCTGCCCAGCTAATATGTCAGCACTATGCTACACAACACACTCTGACTCCCTATTTCCAAAATGTAGACAGTCATTTTATCTTTTTTTCTCATTTTTAGTCAAATGCAAATTTTGATATGTAAACTTGCTCAGCTTCTTATAAAATGATTAGTCACCACATAACTTACAAAATTATTCTTGCCACCACATAATTTGATATTTTGTTAAACACTGTACACTTTCTTTTCTTGTGCCTGTAATCACTAGTACACAAACCTTTTACTCATATTTCTTTATTTGATAACCATATTGCTTTCTCTGTTGCCTTCTGTATAATAATCTGTCTTCAGCATTAGTATCAGTCAGATCTGATTTGCTCAGTAATTTTTCCCTTACCTGACCATCTTTTAAAAAGTTCATAAGTACACCTACAGTATTCAGGTCTTCAGGCTGTTGGGGAACAGTGAATCACATAGATCGCAGGCCAAATCCCCAACCCAAGTATCAAGCTTCTTCTTAAATACAGCAAAGTTCTTTGATCTTAGGATATTTTCCAGTAATTTGCTCTGCAAAACTAAAATTCTAAGCTTCATTTGTCGGTATCTGTAGAACACTTTAAGCTGTTATGGCTGAGCTTTCCATATCTATAATTGCTTGTAATTATGCACTGTAAAATGCTCTATAAGCTAATACCAATTTTTTTATGATACTGTAATATGTGCAGCGTAAGGTATATGCATATTTCCATACAGTTTAAGTCTGTTGTATCTAAATTTTACTTTTGACTGTCTTTAGGCTTTTGAGTTGTCCATCAGTATAGAAACAAAAGTTGTTATCATATTCAAGTATCGTCCTGATATATATCTTGTATAGATTAGTCAGGCGATTCCTAACTCTTATAGTAAAAGTTTTAATTATTGTAGTAAAAGTTTTAATTATAACACCCATTTGTTTCATGGCC
This sequence comes from Protopterus annectens, assembly GCF_019279795.1. Taxonomy (NCBI): domain Eukaryota; kingdom Metazoa; phylum Chordata; order Ceratodontiformes; family Protopteridae; genus Protopterus; species Protopterus annectens. The sequence goes on along the minus strand of NC_056745.1, from coordinate 336,109,284 downwards.
CACAGAATACATTATCTGATTATTTACTAAATGAGAAGTCTGTGGACAACAGACAGCTCAGATCCTTATATTGGGTGACCTCACTTAATATATTTGATGACAGGAATAATGACTTCTTAATATTTGATTCTCCAAAGTAGACTACACTGCATTTGTCATTGCTGAATTTTATCCCTGTTGTATTAGCCCACTTCCTGATATCTTGCATATAGATGTTAACATTCTCACAATCTTTTTCAGGTGAGATAAGGAAGCCAATTGTACAGTCATCTACATACTTGCTAAGTTAGTAGCTTTCATTCCTTGGTATTGTAGCATTACAATATTAAACAGCAGAGTTCTAAGAACCAATCCCTGAGGAACCCCAATGGTAAGTGCAAGGCATTTGGACTATGACTGCCTGGGATCTTCCTGTAAGACACAATGCAATCTACCCAATTAACTATAAATTAACTTTGGCATTACTCAGTCCTTTGCATATCAGTGAGTGTGGTAAGAAGTCAAAAGTCTGACAAATCTACGTAGATCACACCGGATGTTAAACCTAGATTTAATGTCATTGATATCTGATCATACAAATCCACTAGCTTAGTAAGGACTGATCTTTTCCTTTACAGTAAACATGCTGATTGATATCCATGATCTTAATGATGCATCTTTCAAAGGATGTGTCTAGAATGTTGTTAGGGCTAATTGGTCTATAATTCTGCACGTCATTTTTATTACCTTTTTAATATACTGTTGTGATGTTTGATTTTTTTCCAAGCCCTAGGGATAATTCCAGATTTAAGTAGTTTATGGAAAATACTGTATAGTATTGGTCCAAGAATATTTTTAACATTTGACAACAGTATAGTCAGAATATTATCAGGTCCATTTGATGTCTTTTTTTAATCTTATTTAATGTTTAAATTAGAATGTCTTGAATTATAATAGAATAATATTCCCCAGTTAGAATGCTGTAACCCAAAACAAGTCCATTTCAATATATATTATCAGTACAAGTGTATGTATATCTGTATGTATTATATTACTTTGCTATCATCTTGGGATTCCTGATTAGAGTTATTGGCCAACAATTAGTACACATATTCAGATTTACTAACAGAATATGTGTACTAATTGTCTAACCGCTTCTGGTGTCATTAAAAGGGAGTCCAGTATCTGTCTGCCTGGGAAGACATGATCAACAAACTACGATGCTTTGTCAGAGATGCTCTGCACCTGTCACCCCTGGGATTCAGGTTACTGGCTAAAGCTCTTGCCACCCCTATAGTGCCTTTTTAGGCAAGGTTCAAAGGACAAAACCACCACCGTAACAGATACAAGCATGCAAAATCTGAAGGTAATGCTCTTCAATGCTAGAAGTCTAAACCTCAAAATGCACTCTCTCTCGAGGCACTCCTAAAAATGGAGAATGATATCTGTGCAGTAACTGAGACCTGGTTCAAGGCTCCAGAGAGCAACCCTGCAATACCAGACTACAACTCTTACTACACTTTTCGGCCACAAAACCAAGGCTGAAACACTAAAGGTGGAGGAGTGTCCATATTCATCAAGGATATTCACACCTTCAGGCTAGTTGCCCAACACAATGCATCTGAAATTCTCCAGGTGCAACTAACACTAGGTAAGACTGCAATCCAAATTGTAGCTTGCTACAGATTCCCCACCATGCCCCAAGATTCTCACTACACCTTTCTAAACATACTGGAAAATATTAAGATACAATCAAACACCCTAATACTGGGTGATTTCAACTACCCTGCCATTAACTGGGAAAACTACTCGGGTACCAACACCTTTTCCCAACGGTTCTTGGATTTCATAAATTCCAACGCCCTGGATCAACTAATCCATTGTCCCACCAGGGGCTTCAATATCCTAGACCTGGTTACTACCAACATGGGAGATAGATGCTCCACACCAGTGGTCAGCCCCTCATTGGTGCCAGAGCCATGGGGTCAAGCTTAATGCCAAGAAATGTATAGTTATCGCCTTTGGAAAAAAACATGTACCCATGAATTACCACATAGGTGACAGTACACTAAACATTGAAAGTGTGATGAGAGACTTAGGGACACAGGAGGACAGTGGTCTCACCTTCGCTAACCACATTGCCACAACAGTCAGGAAATCCTTTTATGTGGCACACCTCATCACTAAGGGCTTTTCATCCAGAAAAAAGGAGGTCACTGTCCTACTGTACTCATTCCTCATTAGACCCATTATAGAGTATAACGCCCCATTTGGTATGTATGTATTTAAAAATTTAAGTTCTGTCTGTCAGTGCTATCAACTGATGATTTAATAGCTACTGTTTTTGTCTTTGGTATGGAGTAGTTACTATTTCAAATATGAATTAATTATAAAGCAGATGTTCCAGGTAGTGGAGTCACTAGTATATTATTGATTATATTATGAATATTTGTAGCTATAATATCTAGTAGACTTTTTTCCACTTGTATATCAGAGACAAGCTGGCATAATCCATGGTACAAAATAATGCCAACACATTTTCTGGCATGCATAATAGACCAGTTAATATTTTCACAGATGAAATCATCAATTAAAGGAATATTTTCTTGTCACAGATATTATACAGTTTTAAAAGGTAATCCCAATGCTTAAGGTCCATACACTAGACAATTTTATCTCTGATCTAGGAATCATGCAACTCACTAAACTCACAGCCCTTAGCTTTGTTCTTTAGCTCTCTCAAATAAGCATATACAGTTTACTGAACTCCTTGGTTCCTTGTAAAAACATATATCAAATAAATGAAAGATTTTTATTTAGCATACAATATTATTTAAAATTCATTCTTAGCATCTTACTTCTTCATCTGTTACATCTTTACTTTTACTCTTTTCCCACTGCACATAATGTAAATATGTTCAGCAGGGTATATTATTGTAATACTCAAGTCTTGTAGAACTTATCATTTTGGGATCCCAGCTGATGTTCAAAAGATTAAAACCAAATTTACTTATGACAAATTTAAGCATTTTCTTCCATAGGGACTTCTTCAGAAATTAACTTTGCCATGAATAAATCTGATTTTTAATCTTCTGAACATCAGCAGTTGTTGTTTACTTTCCTAGCTCAGTGGCGTCAGCTTTTGGAATTCATTCCTGGTGTATTACAGAAGCAACTAAAAAGCTTGCTTCAAATACAGCTTTTACATATATATATATATATATATATATATATATATATATATATATATATACACACACACACACACACACACACACACGCACACACACACATAAATATAACACCTACATATATTTTCTTTGCATGTAAGATTTCATTTTAGTTACATCTGTATTTTATTGTATTATATTCTTATACGTATATTATCTTCACAAATATGAATATGATAACTGTACTTGGCTCAGTGCTTTACCATTGTTAACAAACGGAAATAAAACATCCTGTCTCCCTCATCATTGTGATTAAAAATGTTATGTAACTTGGCGTCCTCCCTTGGATATGTAGGAATTCTGCAGAATTAACTTTTTTCTGGCTTGTCTGCAGCTGCACACATTGGCAAATACAGCTCAAACTTCTGGATCTAAAGCTTCAATTTCCAAAGAGTTACCATGCAATTTGAGAGATGCTGGTGGCTGTAGTGGATGCTTCTTAAAACTTAATGAAGACATTTGCGTTAATGCAAAAAAATGAGAGAAACTGGTGGGTCAGCTGTTTGCCTATCCCCCCAAAAAAGAGAAATTATTTGAAAAATATTTTATTTTTAAAATGATTTTTGAGCTCCAACCCCCACAGCAGCCATCAAACCTTCTACTCGGATACCTAGTGAATCCATTCATTTATTCCAGGTGCAAGAATTAACTCAGTTGTTCTCTTGGAAGATGAGAGTCAGGTATCACCAGTGGTGCTGGCATCTACTAGGAGGGTAGCAATTTTTTTTTTTATTTATGCTGCAAACCTCCATGACTCGTGTGCTACAAATGGCTGCTACCAGGAAGTGCATGCATGTTACCGTGGTAACCATTTGAAATGTCGGAACCCATTACAGCAAGTCCTGAAATACAGAAAATGAATAGCCAAAAAATAAACTTGCATATATAAAGTCCATGATAGCACCATTTTTCATAATATTCCCTTTTCTCCAAGGTATGGAAATCTCGGAGTTGGCATACATATAAGTTCAGTGGGGTGCAGGGGGCTTGCTCCCAGCAAAACACAAGTTTAAAAGAGAAGTGCAATGTTCCATACTGGCTCTTTTGTATTTTCGAGTCTTTTTTTTGTGGTTCGTTAGCACTCAGTGTTATAAGGCCGACACTTTGACAGGAAGCCTGTTACCACACATGCTATGCCTCCTAGCAGAGCAGTACACTGACTGCAGCACATGTATGCCATGCTCACAGCTGTAGGCAATACATTTGCAGTCTTACAGGTGCTACCAATGCACAGAGCTGAAATGCCACCCTCCCCCTATGATGGGCAAGTTGGTGTCAGCTAGTCACTACCATCCTTCCTCCATCTAGTCTTTCCGTTGCAGTATTGCTAGCCAAACACTAGTCATCTGGGGCACAATCAGGGCTTTATCCATGTACATCATTAGGACAGGCAATTATTTACAATAATAAAAATAACAGTATTAATAAAAATAAGAATATTAATGTGAACTTTGAAAGCTACCAGCATAAAGGTGGCTCAATCTTCTTCCACTGCATATGGCTGTGATTCTGTATACTGTATCACAGCAAAAAACACCTCTGGAAACTTTGCATGCTTATCTTCATCGGTACCACAGAAGCTTAAAGGAAAACTCCACCCTCTCCTTCAGTTTAACTCGATCATTAGGTTTCTTTTCTCCCTACAATATGGTTCCAGTATTTTGTAGGTACCAGAAACCTGCCTGTACTTCTTAAAACTTGTATTTCCTTGCACTAGAAACAAAGGAAGGGAAAGCCCACCTATTGTTTTTTTAAGCTTAACTTCTCACATACTTTGCAGAGGAATTCATCTCCACCTACATGACATATCATAGACACCAGTTAAATCTGCAGTTTACCCTGTCAGGCTCTGCTGTCAATCTTAGATGGGCAATTAATCCTGCTAATGTCAGGAACTCCGTAGGCGATATAAAAAATTACAGAAAGCTGTGGAACTGTTTTCCACCATTTTTATTGCAGAGAGGAGAAGAACTTAACACTCACCTTTTATAGCAAAACAATTAGATCAGTTAGGGGTTTAAAGGCAGCTGTCACCTCTTCTGACAAATTTACATAAGCAGCAACACAGTATTGAAATGCTATGCTTTAAAAAATGGTCATTTATATGTTAAGACAAATTAAAATAGTATCAACGATTTATGTGATATTTAGAGGAAAATCAGAAAATATTTTTTGTTATAAAGCATGAACACATTTATCATTTTCAAGCCCCCCACACACACACACACACACACACACACACACAGGGCAGAACTGCAGAAAGAGAGACAATCAACTAGGTACATCGACAATGTTCATAAAAAGGTCTTTTATGCTTCTTTTGTGACATCCTCTCAGAGGGGGATGCACATCTGGTTCATGCTGATAAATGGTAAGAAATTCCCACTAACTTTGAGTCAGTGCTTACATTGTTAGAGTGCATAAGAATTTTGTAGTCCAAAAGGAAACGTTTCCATTGATGGCAACCATAATCTTCTTCTTTCGGCTGCTCCCATTAGGGGTCGCCACAGCGGTTCAACTGTTTCCATTTCTTCCTGTCCTCTTCCTGTCCTCTGCATCTTGCTCTGTCACACCAACCACCTGCATGTCCTCTCTCACCACACCCATAAACCTTATCTTAGGCCTTCTTCTTTTCCTGTTACCTGGCAGCTTCATCCTTAGCATCTTTTTCCCAATATACTCTGCATCCCTCCTCAGCACATGTCCAAACCAACGTAATCTTGCCTCTCTGGCTTTGTCTCCAAACCTTCCAACCTAGGCTGACCCTTTAGTATATTTATTCCTAATCCTGTCCATCCTCGTCACACCCAGTGCAAATCTTAACATCTTCAACTCTGCCACGTCAAGCTCTGACTCCTGCCTTTTTGTCAATGCCACTGTCTCCAACCCATATAACATAGCTGGTCTCACTACCCACTTGTAGACCTTCCCTTTCACTCTTACTTGTACTAGTCTGTCACAAATCACTCCTGACACTCTTCTCCACCCACTCCATCCAGCCTGAACTCTCTTCTTCACCTCTGTTCCACACTCACCATTACTCTGAACTGTTGATCCCAAGTATTTAAACTCATCCACCTTCGCCATCTCTACTCCCTGCATCCTCACCATTCCTCTAGCCTCCCTCTCATTCACACACATACATTCTGTCTTAGTCCTGCTGACCTTCATTCCTCTTCTCTCTAGAGCATGTCTCCACCTCTCCAGGGTCTCCTCCACCTGTTCCCTACTCTCACTACAAATCACAATGTCATCTGCAAACATCATAGTCCACAGGGACTCCTGTCTGATCTCGTCTGTCAACCTGTCCATCACCATTGCAAATAAGAAAGGGCTCAGAGCTGATCCTTGATGTAATCCCACCTCCACCTTAAATGCATACGTCACTCCCACCGCAGACCTCACCACTGTCATACTGCCCTCATACATATCCTGTACCACTCTTACATACTTCTCTGACACTCCGGACTTCCTCATACAATACCACAACTCCTCTCTAGGCACCCTGTCATATGCTTTCTCTAAGTCCACAAAGACACAATACAACTCCTTCTGACCTTCTCTGTACTTCTCCATCGACACTCTCAGAGTAAACATCGCATCTGTAGTGCTCTTTTCTGGCATGAAACCATACTGCTGATCACTAATCATCACCTCCCTTCTTAACCTAGCTTCCGCTACTCTTTCCCATAACTTCATGCTCTGACTGATCAAGTTAATCCCTCTGTAGTTACTACAGCTCTGCACATCACCCTTATTCTTAAAAATCGGTACCAAAACACTTTTTCTGCATTCCTCAGGCATCCTTTCACTTTCCAAGATTTCATTAAACAATCTAGTTAAAAACTCCACTGCCATTTCACCTAAACACCTCCATGCTTCCACAGGTATGTCATCTGGACGAACAGCCTTTCCATTCTTCATCCTCTTCATAGCTATCCTTACTTCCTCCTTGCTAATCCACTGCACTTCATAATTCACTATCCGCACATCATCCAACCTTCTCTCCCTCTCATTCTCTTCATTCATCAACCCCTCAAAGTACTCTTTCCATCTGCTCAACACACTCTCCATGCGTGTGAGTACGTTTTCCTCATTATCCTTTATCACCCTTACCTGCTGCACATCTTTACTATCTCGGTCCCTCTGTCTAGCCAATCGGTACAGGTCCTTTTCTCCCTTCTTAGTGTCCAACCTTTCATACAACTCCTCATACGCTATATCCTTAGCCTTCGCCATCTGTCTCTTTGCCATGCACCTCATCTCCTTATACTCTTTTCTACTTTCTTCATCTCTCTGACAATCCCACTTCTTCTTCGCCAACCTCTTTCTCTGTATACTCTCCTGTACTTCTTCATTCCACTACCAGGTCTCCTTGTCCTCCTTCCTCTTTCCAAATGTCACACCAAGCACCTTTCTAGCCATCTCCCTTACTAGCTCTGCTGTAGTTACCCAGCTATTCGGTAACTCTTCACTGCCACCCAGTGCCTGTCTGCTGAATTTAATATACAGCTGAATTTACTTTAATGTATTACAAAAGCACTAACAAACACACCCCTATTTATACATCAAATGTCACATGATACAAATTCAAATTTAAAACCACAAATTTAAAGACACAACACATATAAAAGACATATAAAGTTAATTTAAAAACATAAATAATACATATTAAAACTGTACTTTAATACTAGTAACTACCTTCTTAGGGATCTCCTCTTTAATTTAGGTACTAATGGAACTGATTCATTAAGCCCATATCCTACATCAGCCCTAAACCTCACTATCCATGAGGATTCCAAATCCTTGGTCTTAGCATGTATATCACCCTGCCTCACATTCATAAACCCTAGCAATTACTAAAAATTTAAAGCCATGACTAGAGTCAGTACTCAAAACATGCTTCACCAATGCACTAACCACATTGCCTTTATTCATATGGTAGATATGTTCTCTTATGCGTTCTCTGAACTTTTTGCATACAACGCAGTAAGCTAAATAAACAATATGTGAGGTTTCACATGTAGCTGCTATTGTGAAATTATAACATCTACCTTGGTCGGGATGTTCAAATTTGCAACTGCTGTCAATATATACACACCAGTTGCAATGACCACATGGTTTAGTTCCAACTAAATAAATATTCCTATTAGCATCCTAGTAAAGGCAATGTGGTTAGGGGGTTGGAGAACAATACTAATATCGTTATCACACCCGCGGATAAAGGCGGACCAACAGTGTTATTAGATAGGACCTGGTTGTTGTTGTGTCTTTCGGCTTTTCCCGGTTAGGGGTCGCCACAGAGGAACTCCGGTCCGCTAATGATTGGCAGTGGATTTTTACGTGCAGAGTTGCCAGCCCTGACGCACAACCTTCAACAAAGGCACGCCCATTCACGCATGTCTCCACACAGAAGACGCTCTAGTTAGAAATTGGTGCACTGAGACTATCTCTCTCTCTCTATATATATATATATATATATATATATATATATATATATATATATATATATATATATATATATAGAAACATATGAGACCGGTATTAATAAATTAACACGTATTAAGGGACACCGAACATTTTCTTAGAGACTTGCATGAATATGTCTTTAATAGTTTGAATGAGGATGTGGTTTTTGTTACTATGGATGTGGTGTCTTTATTTACTGTTATACACAATTTAGATGGCCTTAATAAAGTGACTCAATTTTTGCAGCGGTTTACAGATTACGCGCACACACACACACACACACACACACACACACACACACACACACACACACACACACACACACACACACACGTGTGCAATATAGGTGCATACAATCCATTATTTATAATAAACAACATAGTAGACAAGCATCATTAATGTATACATTCTTGTAAATGTTGCTTAATGTTTTATTTATTCACTGTCGCACACTGGCTATGTGTTGCATATGCACTCTTTGTCATTGTCTTTATGTCAGTATTTTTTTTTCTTTATATTGCTAAGTACATTTACTACTTGTTATCTTTGCTAATGTAGCCTGAGTTATCGCTGAAAAGGGCCCTTGGTCCAGTTCACTTTCCCGGTTATTAAAGTATAAATAAATATGAAACAGAAAAAAGGGGGGGGGGTGAACACGACAGAAATAATTAAGGAACTAGTAAAACACATTTTAATTCTGCATCATTCATGAAACAGAAAAAAACTTGGAGTCCTACTACTTCTCACCTGTAAATATACAGCAACGATCACTTACTGCAGTTAGTTTTCATACCTCAGCGTGAGAGTATCAAAACCAAAACTGGACACAACCACCACGATGTTATAAAACCAGTATTTAATGTTGAAGTAAAACAAAATGAGATAAAATAAGCGCTTTCACATGCTACACGGGCATGCTTCTTCAGATTTCACAAACACATTTTCAAACAGTTCTTAAGTACTAACTGCACAACCAAATAATTGAATAATGGATACAATAATTGAATTCAATAATTGATTGATTGAGCAAGCAATATTTAAGGCAACCAGCTCCTGGTTGAAAGCCAGATATAAAGTGAATCATATATAATGAAATGTGTGTATGTGTATCCTGAATACAAAAAATACAATGTGATAAGTAGTATAAAGTAATAATAATTGACTAAAAATTAATAATTTAAACAAAACACAATTTGCAACATCATATTACACTATCCGATGTAAAAATATATAAAATATATCAAAACACTATTTACTAAAATGCGTGTACTAACGTACATCTACACCCAGGGTATAAATTTGGGTCCTTAAGCATGTCCAGTGCTTATAATTCATTACCTCTTAAAACATTAATGGAGAGAATATTAATAATATATATAGTATGTAGTATAAAAATACAATATAGAAATATATATATATATATATATATATATATATATATATATATATATAGTTGAACCCAAAAATACATCTAAATACGTGCATCCAGTATTGGTTTAATGCTAATAGACTGGTTGAGCCCTGGTTCTACATGTGCTCTCATTCTAAAGATCCATTCAAGCTCAACTGATTCTAAGTGATTCAGGTTACTGCCCCTCGTTTATTCTGCAATATCATCTGTAACACCCTGAACCTAAAAGTATGACCTACATTTAAACTAACATGTCTGGCCAACGCGTTCTGGTTGTTAATTTTCCTGATATCGTATATATGATTATATATTCTGTCTTTTAACCTCCTCGCTGTCATGCCCACATAAAACCCTGTACATTTTGTGCATGTAGCTAAGTAAATTAGATTCTTACTATCGCATGTAGCATAGAACTTAGGTTTAAACTCAAACATCATGGTAGGGTGAACAAAATGTTGTTCGAATGTTATATATCTACACATGTTACATCTCATACAGCAAAAAGTACCCATTTTATTTATACTTAATCTATTGATTCTATCTTTTGTGTGTTCCTTACATAATACCCTTTTTAAATTCTTACTATTTCTATAGTTGAATCTTGGTTTATGTCCCACTATATTCAATGTTTTAGCATCTATGGTGAGTACACTCCAATGTTTGCTTATTATGTCCACCACTTTCCTGTTGTCATTAGTGTATCTCGTAATAAACGGGGTTATAATATCATAACTCCCTCTTGATCTATTATTTGCATGATTCATGGTGATTTTAGTATTCTCATTTATATTACCATAATGGAGCATCTAACTTTATTTATCATAGAATCATTATACCCCCTGTCTAAAAACAGGGTGTGTAGATCATCAGGCTGTCTCTGTAAGTCAGAATTCTCTTTACATAACCTATATATTCTGACAAACTGTCCTTTTACCACATTAGGAAAGACATGTCTAGGGTGCATGCTACTATAACATAAAAGTGTATTCCTCCAACAAGGTTTTCTGTATAGACTCGTGGAGAGACCACCATCCATCATCCTGGTTATTTTAACATCCAAGAAACATACTTCTCTTGCAGAGATTTCTGAGGTAAATCTCAAAAAATCAGTAGTCGACTCCAAGAAACTGATAAACTCTAAGAGATCCATCTCAGTTCCTTTCCAAAATAGTAGTATGTCATCAACAAATCTTTTATATAGTAGCACTTGTTGGTAATATGTGCTACTAAATAAAAACTCCCTCTCCCAATAATGTACCACTAGATTCGCGTAAGAGTTGGCACAGGGGGTGCCCATTGCTACCCCCCACTTTTGTGCATAAAGTTTATCACGATATATAAACACATTATTGTTGAGGATGGTATCCAATAAAGTACATACCAATAACTCTTGTTCATTCGTTACCCCTTCTGTTATTGATAGCATACTCCTAACTGCTTCTATGCCGTAGTCATTGGGGATTGCTGTAAATAAATTCCTTACATCTAAAGTTACCATTAAGTAAGAAGTATCTTTAAATTTATCCCTGATGGTTGATGTATCATGGATTAGCTGGTAGCTATCTTTTAAGATGCTCGGAATATTACGAACAATAGGTCCTAGTATGCTCTCTAGATATTGTGATATCCTTTCAGTCACCCAGCCCTCACCTGCTACAATAGGTCTCATGGGGAGGGGAAAAACATCTTTATGTTTTTTGGGAAGACCCTTAATACATGGTATTGTGGGAAATTCAACCAGAAAAAAATCATATAGCTTCTTGGTGACCTGCCTGCACATCAATAGATCATAAATATCATCATATACTTTGTTAATGATTTTCATGAGTGATCCAAAACCTATCTCTACATAAGTATTAATATCACATAGCAAAGTCAACATTGCATGGTCATAATCTACATCATCCATTACCACTATCCCTCCCCCCTTATCAGCAGGTTTTATTACTATGTCATTATTAGAAGTTAGGTTACTCAAAGAGCTTCTCTCTTCTTGGCTTAAATTAAAGTACATGCATCTAGGTCCTTGTTTAGAAAAATATGCATAGAAATCATTCTCACATAGATTAATATAACATTCAACATTAGTTGGTATTTGTGGACAAAAAGAACTTTTACGTTTAAAACGATCCATCAAACAATCATTATTATTCTTATTGTTAGTGTGCATTAACTTTAATGCCACTGAGCGACCAAAAGGTCTGAGATCAACTAAAAGTTCGCTGAGTTTACTTGCCTGCTAAGTACATTTACTACTTGTTATCTTTGCTAATGTAGCCTGAGTTATCGCTGAAAAGGGCCCTTGGTCCAGTTCACTTTCCCAGTTACTAAAGTATAAATAAATATGAAACAGAAAAAAGGGGGGGGTGAACATGACAGAAATAATTAAGGAACTAGTAAAACACATTTTAATTCTGCATCATTCATGAAACAGAAAAAAACTTCACACTGAAGGCACTGGGAAGTAACTTAGTTTGGAGTCCTACTACTTCTCACCTGTAAATATACAGCAACGATCACTTACTGCAGTTAGTTTTCATACCTCAGCGTGAGAGTGTGGGGAAACATCTGACAATTGTTTTAAAACTACAAAATAATCCATCTACAGAAGCCTGCTATTTACCTACTTCTTTTTGTTAGAAGTAACTAACAGTCACTTATAGCATAAAACAAGCTCTGATAGACACATAAATGAGGATCAGTCAGGGAAATATAGAAGTCGCTCTGTTATAAAAGGTGTGTTTAGATGACAGTACTTCACAGTCCTCCCATTCTATTTTAATGGCATAAGAAAACAACAACACTCTTATGTCTAGCATGACTCATACAAAGAGGACTTGAAATGTATTCTGGGAAGAAGAATGAACAAGATCACATTACCAAGGCAGACCCCATCATCCACCATTTTAAGGGAAATGCATTAAAATTGTAAAAAAAAGCCTTTGGGTGATTTTGAGGCATTAAAACAGCTCAAAAAACAAAGATACAATGAAAAAACTTAAAGAGGAAAGTTTGTAGGAAAACAAAAGTTACCCTTCAAGATGAGAAAATCTCCTCTGACATTTTAATTCATACTCATTCTAGAACTTCCTGCATTTACAGTGTTACTTTTTCTCAAATGGAGGTACCAGTGACTGTGTGTTTATGCAAATGAAGCATTGTGATTGGTGACATTTTTTTAACCTTTTTACCTCCTATATCCTGTTAGCTATTAGCATTCCCACCCACAATCAATAAGCCCACTATTCCCCTGTGAGGTGAGAGACCACCATCCATACAGCCACGAGAGGTTTTCTTATTTATAACACTAATCCCTCCTCTCAGCAGCTGTCATGTGTACTTGCAGATGCGAGGGCTGCAATGCCTTCCTCTGGGGGTGTGCATGTTCCTGCACATATTCCGTGAAAGCTATGATGCAAACACAGCTTAGAAAGTACAGTTGTGTACACTTACCATAAATGTAGATGTTCGAGTGTATTTACTGTTGCAGTCATTACATTTGGGTTATCTGCTGGCAGGTAGCCCTCAGCCGGCCTGAATACCAGGGTCTTGGATTCAAGCATCGGATGCTGTCTCTTCTTCCATGACGTCAGGTCGTCAGGGGTATAAAACATGCAGCCAACGTTATTACATCAGTTTTTCTTGCACCAGATGTCAGGTGCCCCCACAATGGGAAGCAATTATATGTTATGGTACACCTCCATCAAAAAGCAAATACACCAGAAAGCTTAAATACACCAAACCAGAAGGAAAGGTAGAGCCAAGAGAAGTTAGGGGGCTGGAGGGAGGGTAAACAGGACTGCAACAGTGAATACACTTGAACATCTACATTTATAGTAAGGGTACACAACTGAATTCTGTTTTTCGTGTTTCACTGCTGCAGTCATCACATTTGGGTTTATTCCCAAAGCTAAGGAAGGGAGGAGGAAGTTAGAGAGCATTATGGCCAGCTATTAAGCCCTGCAAAACTGCAGTGGCAAAACCAGCTCTGATTTAGAAAAAATAGGCATGTGGTAATGTTTGGTGAAGGTATGTACAGAGCTCCAGGTAGCAGCTTCTAGGATGTCCTTGGTAGGGACTCCTCTGAGAAAGGCTGTAGAGGTAGATGCAGCCCTGGTGGAATGTGATCTTATCCCCTGTGGGGTAGGTGTTCCATGGTACTTGTAGCAGAAATAAATGCAATGGACTATCCATTTAGAAATGGTTTGCTTTGAAATGGCCTTCCCCTCTGCCCCTGCAGCAAAGCCAACTAGCAGTTGTTCAGATTTTCCGAGAGGCTTAGTCCTGTCCAAATAAAATCTAAGTTACCTGTACACATCCAGAGAGTGCAGTATTCGTTCTCCAGTGTTTTGTGGATTAGGGAAAAAAGTAGGCAAATGAATGGACTGATTTAGGACCACATGAGACACCACCTTGGACATGAAGGAAGGACTGGTCCTGAGGGAAGTCCTGTCTGCGTGGAAGATAATGAAGGGTTCCACTGCCATAAGGTTCTGTAATTCAGACACTCTTCTTGCTGAAGTGGTGGCTAGAAGGAAGACTGTTTTCCAGGAAAGGAATTTCAACTTTGCAGTTGCAGCTGGCTCAAAGGGAGGGAGAGTGAGCTTTTCCAATACAAAGTTAAGGTCCCAGGCTGGAGTAGGGGCTCTCCTAGGGGGTCTTAAATTTTTGGCCCCTCTAAGGAATTGCTTTAGCAGGGGGTGATAAAAGAGGGGTGGCTCAGTATTATAATGTGCTGAAATGGCAGAGGCATGAATTTTAATTGACGAGTCAGAAACCTGGGAGGCAACTCCCAGATATGCTCTGAGTTAGTGCAAAATGACAAAAAATACACTGAACCCACAGACATTGCCAACATCCTGGTAGAAAGGTTCAGTGCAAACTTCTCCCCCCTTCCCCCCCCAAAAGAGCAAATGTCTATCCCAACAGAGTGTAGCCTTCCTGAGATCACAGATGCACAGGTGAGAGCTACCCTCTCCAAAGCAAAAAACACAGCACCAATGGGACCAGACGGTGTCCCGGGCTGCATCTTACACGAGCTCCAAGAAGAACTAAACCCTCATACAAAGTCACTGTTCAATCTCAGCCTTACTACAGGATATGTACCCAAGGAATGGCGTACAGCAACAGTGGTCCCACTCCACAAAGGTGGTGCCACAACAGACCCCGGAAACTATCGCCCTATAAGCCTGACTAGCCTGGTCTGCAAAGCTATGGAGCGTATCGTGGAAATCATAAACAAAGACATTGGGAACCTCCAGACACTGGATCCTACCCAATTCGGCTTTGTTAAGGGCAGATCTTGCCTATTGAACCTGGTCGACTTCTTTGAAACAGTTACCAAAGCAATAGATGAAGGGAAGGTAGTCCACACAGCCTACCTGTACCTCGCAAAAGCCTTTGACACAATACCCCACTCGGGCATCATAAATAAGCTCACCAGCTTAAATATCAACCCCTATGTCACAAGATGGGTTGCAAACTGGCTCAGGGATAGAACCCACATGGTCAGAATAGCAGGTGCCATGTCAGACTCTAAACCAGTTACAAGTGGCGTCCCACAAGGCTCAGTCCTGGGACCTCTCTTGTTCGGTATATATTTCTCAGAGGTACAGGCAAACATGGGTGGACTATGGCTGACCAAGTTCACAGATGACTGCAAACTGGGTGCGTAATCGACTCTCCAGCTGACACAAGCATCCTCCAAAAGGGTCTCACAGAGATGGATAACTGGTGCCAGAGCCATGGCCTAAAGCTAAATGCCAAAAAGGGCATAGTCATCCCCTTTGGGAAAAACAAAGTGCCCACAAATTGCCACATAGGTGGTAATCTATTAAGTACGGAAGAAGTAATTGGGGACTTGGGGACCCAAGTAGATAGCAATCTCTCCTTTGACAATCACGTTGCCAAAGTGGTTAGAAAGACCTTCTATATAGCCCACCTTATCATGAAAGGATTCACATCTAGATCAAGAGAGGTTATTGTGGCCCTCTACTCATCACTTATCAGGCCCATAATTGAATACAATGCCCCATTTGGGATGTACCTTACCCGACACCTGCAGCAACTGGAAAGACCCCAAAAGTACCTCACCAAGAGGATCAAGGGGCTGAAACAGATGCCCTATGCAGCTCGGCTAAAGAAACTCCAGCTCTACTCAGTTGTGTACCGCCTACTCAGAGGCGATCTGTGTCTGATGTATAAAGCCATGTCCAACCCAGAATTAACTGACATGCTTCACCTCAGGAAATCCAAATCCCTTAGAGCTACACACTCCAGGGACTTGAACCTCAGCACAGAAATAAATAGGACATGCTGGAGGGACAGATTCATATCCCAGAGGCTCCCCTCACTCTGGAACAAAATCCCAATCCATGTTAGGCAGAGCCCCTCACTGACCCTCTTCAAGAGAAATCTTGACGAGTGGATGGGAGATCGTAAGTTTACCCCTGGGATCTCTTCTGTGTCCCTGCTTGACAAGAGGTACAGTAAACTAACCTTAAAAGGGCTACCTTCTGTGACCTACTATACAGAGGCACAGTCAACTAATCTAAAAGGGTGGCGAAAGCCAAACACACTCTGGCTAGGCTTATAAATGCCCTAGGGCAGATAGCCTAGTATCAACCTATGAACCTATGAGAAGGATAGGCCCTTGGGGAGCATTTCTGTTAAGTAGTGAAGAATATGAGGTAAGCTGGGCACAGTTGCGCCCATCCCCTGAGTCTGGCTCCAGGAACAGTATATTTTCCACTTTTCAGCATACGATTTTCTAGTACTAGGCCTCCTTGCCTGCAGAATGACATCTAGAACCTGCTTACTGAGGGATGCTATTGGAGAGCTTAAGGAATTAGCCAGGCTACAAAGTTCAGGGTTTGAAGCTGAGAGTGCAGAATCTGGCCCGCCTGCTGGGACAGCAGGGAAGGGGTCTGAGGCAGGTGCCATGGTTCCAGTAGTGTCATACTGCACAAGAGGGGGTAACCAGTGCTGGCATGGCCAGTCTGGTGCAATCAGTATTGTCCTTGGCTTGTCCTGTTTGATCTTTTGCAGAACTTTGAGAGGAGAGGCAGAGGGGGAAAGGCATAAACTGAGAGGCTTTCCCAGGTAAAGGATAGGGCATCCACTTTCCAGGCTCAACTGTGGGAAGTCCTTGTGCAGAATTTGTCCAATTGGTAGTTCTGAGTGGAGGCAAACAGGTCTACCTCTGGAATCCCCCCCATTTGTTCCTCAAGAGTTTGAATATTTTTGGTTCCAGTTTCCATTCGTGTGGGTCCATGAGATTTCTGCTCAGGATGTCTGCCAGTGAATTTAGCTTGCTTGGCAGGAATTGAGCTTGCAGGTGCACTTGGTAGCTCAAGGCTGTGTTCCACAGTGCCATGGCTAGTCTGCAGAGAGGGCATGAGTGGGGTCCCCCCTGCTTGTTTATGTATCACATAACTGTGGTGTTGTCTGTCTTTACCAATAATTGTCCTGGAAGAATGCGGTCTTTGAAGGCTGTCAGGAAATTGTGTACAGCTAACACTTCTTTTTGGTTGATATGCAGGTGCATCTGTCTCGGGTTCCATTTGCCCTGAATGCACTGCCCTGCCAAGTGAGCCCCCCCATGCATAGTCTGATGCATCTGTTGTTAGGGTTTGGGCGGCAGGGGGTAGAGTGAGAGGGAGCCCCTTGTTGTGGTAGCAGGCCTCTGCCCACCAAAGGAACTCTGTCTTTATACAAGGAATGATAGGAATCATTAATTCCAAGTCCTGAGAATGCTGACACCATAGGCTTTTTAGATGTCATTGTAGTTTCCTCATATGCAGTCTTGCATATGGGATTAGTAAAATGCAAGAGGCCATGAACCCCAGGGCTTGCAGAATTTTCCTTGCGGATAGCTGGGTCTTTGTGGCCAATAGTTTGAAGTAGGTTGTCAAATAAACTTGTTTCTCTGAAGTGAGGAAAGCCATCTGGGAAGTTGTGTTCAAGCTTGCTCCCAGGAATACAATCTGTTGGCAGGGTACTAGGTGAGATTTCTTTTCATTTATGGTATACCCTAGAGAGGTAAGAAGTTTCTTTACGAATGCCAGATGTTTTAATAGCAAGTCTTGGCTTTCTGCCTGAATCAGACAATCATCCAAGTATGGGTATATTTGAATTTTTCTCTGCCTGCAAAATGCAATAGCTGGAGCTAGACACTTTGTGAATACCCAGGGTGCAGTAGATAAGCCAAAGGGAAGTGCAGAAAACTCGTAGGCATATCCTGCATGATTCCCTTATTGGAATGTGAAGGTAAGCTTCCTTTAAGTCTAAGGTTGCCAACATGGCATCTTTGCCTAGCATAGGAAGCAGTTCGTTGAAGTGTTAGCATTTTGAATTTTGGGATTACCAAAAAGGTGTTTAGACTAGAGAGGTCCAGGATAGGATGCCAGGAGCTGTCTTTTCTGGGTACCAGGAAAAGTCTTGAATAAAAACCTTGTCCCCTTTCTTCTGCTGGGACAGGCTGAATAGCCCTGATACTTAGAAGAGAGAGAACCTGGTGTTGGGCCTCTGCCCACTGATTTGGGGGTAGGTCTGGCCAACCGTTTGGGGTTGGTAGGGTGTGGAAGTGGAATCTGTATCCTTGGGAAACTATACTCAAAACCCATTTGTCCTGGGTAATAAGTTTCCAGTTTTTTGCATGCAGGGCGAGCTTTCCTCCTAAAGGAGCAGGCAGTTGAGCAGGGCTTGGAAGGGTTAAGGTTAAGTCATTGTGCCATTTTTCCGTAGGGGGGTGCCTTACTACTCCCTGCTTTGGAAGTGGGAGCCCTCAACTGCTTAGGCCTGTGCGTAGCCTGAGACAGTAGCCTATGTGGTCTTGTGTTCCTGGGTTTGGACTGAGAAGGCCTGGAAGAGACTGGAAAGGACCAATTCTTTGAAGGCCAATGCCTACTAAATCTGGGAGGGTGTACTTGCAGGAAAACAGTTTGCATAGATTTAGCTTTTTCCTCCATCTTTTTGAGGACTTCTTCTGCTTTGTTGCCAAACAGGCAGTCTTGGTTTAAGGGAGCATCCAGTAATTTAGCTTTAAAATGATCTGGCAAGTTTTGCTCCTTAAGCCAAGCATGCCTTCTAAGTACAGACCCAGTGACAGCAACCCTGCAAGATGCTTCTAAAGAGTCAAAACCACATTGCAAAGTATGTTTACCAATTTGTTCTGCAGAATGCATTAAATCCTGTAATTCTTTGTGTTCAGCACAGTCAGGAATCAACATAATTTTCTGTTTAAGTAGTCCCATAATATGCTGCTAGTACTTTAACATATGAAACTGGCAATTTAAAGCCATAATGGCCAAAGTAGCAGAAGTATATACCTTCTTACCCCATCTGTCCAAAGCTTCAGAATCTTATCAGAAAGGGTAGGATTTTTGGCAGCAGTAGCCTTAATGCCCTTTGGTCCTTGGGAAATGGTCTAGGGATCCGCAGTAGAATTCTTGAAGAGGAACTTGTGAGAGTCAGATACTCTGTAATACCCGTCAGGTTTTCTGGGAGCCGGAGGTAAAGTGTCTGGGGAAAGGCTAGATTCCAAGAGAGCATCATCTGCAATGTCCAGAACAGGAGGGATAGCTAAAGGCCTGTGTTGAGGAAGGAGTAAGCATTCCCTAAGCCTCTTTTTAGAGTCAGAGTAATCCTGGCTTTCCCAGCGGAGATGCTCCCTAAGAGTGTGCAAGGTTTCACCAAAAGAAAAGTCTTCTGGAGGGGAAGCAGAGGGAATGGAATCCTCTGCATCAGAATCCTCATAGGTAGATAAGGGCAAATCCTGCTAATCAGAAGAAACAGAAATATCAGATTCCTGATCAGAAGAATCAGAAGGAAAATCAGTTCTAGGTCTCTTAGAGGGGGTTAACGCTGGCTTCCCCTAATCAAGGTAATGAGGTCTTCAGCCATTCTAAGCATGTTATTTAGGCATATGGGCCTGACCATTTGGTTTGGACATCGATTTTCTAGGCATGGTGCGAGTTTTAGGCCTGGATGAAGAAGATGATGTCGGTTTAAAATGCAAGTCTGTAGGCCTGAAAACACCCTCAGAAGCCGGTGCCTGCAAAGCAGCTCTGGACCCATCCAAGGTAGAGACATCCACAGGTTCCATAGTCGAAGAAGCATCTTGCGGCATACTGGACTCCAAATGGGTCTCAGTAGAGGCCTGCAAATCTGAAGTAGCAGGTATCAGGGGCTGTAAAAGCGCCTGAGTACCAGTGGACTGGTGACTAGCTTAACGAAAGCATCATTGGCAGTTTTGGACCTATGCAGTCTATCTCTGTCTTTATCCTTACGTTTTTTCAGAAGATTGGTAGTCGGATGGCTTACCGAAGCCATTTCGGAGTACGGATACAGAGTACCAAAAAATTTGTTGCAAATATAGCCCAACGAATAGTTCGGGGGTTGAACAAGGCACAAAACCGAAAGCGAGGGATGTCGTGGTCTGGGCCTAAGCAGGGGATGCATTACGAATGAAAATCTTTACGAGGTATTTGCTTTCCACAGGTAAGACAATTGTTAACTTTTACTGACATCGGTTGGAGCAAGAAAAAAGATCCCCAACGGGGTACTTATCTTTTTTTGAAGACTTCTGTTCTGAAACTCGAAAATGAAAATTTCAGGAGTCGGCCGACTGGCACTTGCGAACTGCTTCTGCTTCGGGCACAGCACGGCAAGAAAGACTGATGTAATGGCATCAGCAGCATGTTTTATACCCCTGACGACCTGACATCATGGAAGAAGAGACAGCATCCAACGCAGGAATCCAAGACTCTGGTATTCAGCCTGGCTGAGGGATACCTGCGGGCAGATAACCCAAAGGTGATGACTGCAGCAGTGAAACATGAAGAACATCAGCTAACAACACAACTTGACCCATCTGCTACATGCATCTTCTTCTCCAGTACGTGCCAGTACTGCAATGACAATTCCTCTCCAGTAGGTGCCTGTACTGCAATGACTCAAACCCCTTCTTCCCACAAGACAAGTGACCTGGCTTCAGCAACTCACTCCCACCGATCCCTGGCTTGTCCAGCTTCTTAGCAACTAATTTGATATTGGGTTATCTGGATTGTAGTTGTGGTTTCATCCCTTTACGCCATGAAGCCAGAGATCTGACGTAGTGTAATGACCGGCTTATGATCCCTGATCTTGGAAGATGTTACAGAAGAAATATCAGACCTCTCTGATGGGTTTAGTTCCCGTACATTATACATTCCTGAACAGGAGTCTAATTTTTTTTAAACAATGGGACTTTTAGTTACTCTGATGTAGGTATCAAAAAGGAAACACTATGGTCAAGGTACCTTAATGACTGCTTTGTGACCCCTATTTTTGAAGCTACTGCAGAAACAGTCTTAGGAGGCAAGAGATAATTCTATTTGCCAAATTTGTTTTTTTTTTTTGGATAACACTACAATAAAATGAAGCAATTGGATCTTCAGAGGTATTCACAAAGGTACAAATGAAGATGCAATGTTTTCTTAATAGATCAGAGCGCTAGTACTTTGATGGTTTCAAGGATACTTCAAAGACCAGAAGTGTACACCCTTCTCCATAAAGCTTGTAGATGTCTCCGTTTTTACCAGCACTCACTGATGACTCTGTTGTTTTCCTCTATTCTACCTGTACTTTCCTTAATGTCTATTACCCTAATGGCCCTCATCTTTTCTTGACAGTGTCCCCTGGAGGGTGTTTAAGAATCTTTAAATACCTTTAAAATTTTAAATTAAATTCTAGTGTTGTTCTTTGGTAGTTTCATTTAACTCTCTTTAGTATGCATAAAATAAAATAGAAAATGCAGTGTGAGTTCATGGTTAAACAGGCACTCTTGCGTAATAACTTAAGAAGTCTACCAAAGTATAGTTAATACTGATATGAATAAAACAATTTGACTTTTTTTCAGACATGGTTTAACTAAAGAAAATGCTTTCAATGAAAATGGGATACTGCCCACGATTACACAGCAAAGAATGTCTATGGATTTGAATGAGGGAACTAGCAAATGGCAAAAAAGTACTGAAAAGAGTATGAAAAGAGCATAAAGCAGGAGGGTGACATTCTATGGGAGCATTGTGCTACTTACATATGTACCAGCACAAGCACAAGATAAACACTGGTCCCTGCAGGGGAAAAGTGGAACAGAAAGTGGGTAAACCCAAACGTTATGATATACTGCTACTGAGAACCTTCAAAAGATCTAGCTTTCAGAGTATCTTCAGCCATACTCTGTATGAAAGGAAGGACCGACTTCAGTGGACACCTGACAGCAGAAAGGACCATCAATGTCAGCAATGGGCAGATGCGTATTAAGGGGTGGGTCTATTCCAGCTATATCTGGGTTGCAGCCTACTGGAATTTCCTAGCACATAAAATGCTTCCCATACCAGTAACAAGGCTTTTCAAATGCACCATCATTCAAGGTTACAGACATTTTACCCATCAGTTGGTTTTCCTTGTACTTCTTATTTTAATTCATTGATATATTTAGTAACAGTTTTCCTCTTCTGACTGGACTCTCTGATCAATCTATTTTTGTATTTAGTAGAGAAAATTACTTTTCCTGTTGTTGGTATGGCATTCTTCATTATCCTCGCCACATTGGCAATTGGAAGGTAAATATCTTGCTCTCTGAAGCTTTCTTTAGATTCATTTGACTCGTCATGCTCATTCATACTTTCATCTCCATCTCCTAAAATTCAAGATTTGTAAATTATTACTGTGACAAAGCTGTGAAAGAAATCATTAAGGAAACACTTGCATAGTACATATTCTTCCTTTACAACACATTCAGTTTTATCACCATCTCCCTCCCTCCAAAAGTTATTATGAGCAACACACAATTATGGAAAACACACAGATGAAGTGCCACTAGCTAAAATCTTCAGTCTATTTTCAAATTTGCATTCAGGAAGGATAGTGGCTTTTCTGATTAAAAGCAAACACCTGAACATTACATGCTTTTGTGCCTTTGATCTATTATATGTGGTGGATTTGAAGACCACCCCAACATTTTTGACAAGGAGACTACATTTCTAACCTCATCAAAAAATAACATTTACTTCTACTGTCGTGCACTTATTCAAGCTAGAAATAGCTAAAAAATATGAAGTAAACCTTAAAATTTGTGGCCTCAAGCTGTAAGACTTTCAGGAGCTTCCATACAAACTGCATGCAAGTTTTCTGTCTGCTGGATATATTTTGTTTATTGATATAAAGAAACAGAGCTAAAAGCCTATATACTATTACTTTTATGAAGTTAGACGCTAATTTAGTAAATAAAATGCTTTACCATACATTTATCTGCAAGATGGAAATAAGGTAAGGCCACAGTACAATAAAATGTTAACTATATAGGCATAAGCCGATAAATGGTTTCTGCATTTAAAGGGATACAACATCCTTCTCAGCCATAATATCTACAACTGTAGTAGTAATCAATGTCTATGGTAAGCTAGGGGGTTAACAACTATTATACAATGCCTCCTCTAAAACGTGCATGCTGATTGGCCAGCCCAACCAGCGTGCCCATTGTAAATCCTTCAATATACTAACGGAAAAAGGTCCGGTCGCCCGGACTTTTTCCGTTAGTATAAAACACTGTCTCGCTATGTTAAAAGAGTTTAACATAGCGACACAGGTTTAAAAAAAGCAACGCAGATCTCCGTTGCTTTTTTTTAAAGCTGTCTCGCTATGTTAAACCCATTTAACATAGCGAGACAGTAAAAAGCAACGGAGATCTTGCGTTCTTCGTTGCTTTTGCCCAACTCTGATGTACTCGTGAGGCAAGCGCAGTACATCAGAACTGCCATGAACACCAGACAGCTGCGGAAGGGCAGCAAAGAGGCATTATACAATGCCATTATTTAAGAAAAGTAATTATTTCTTTTCTTAAATAATGTCATTGTATAATAGCAATAACCCACTTCTGGGTGTGGGTAATGCTGGATTTACCCACGGTTGTCTTTGTTTGGTCCCACGGGCTTCGCCCGCGGGACCAAACCACGCCAACCGTGGGTAAATCCAGCATTACCCACACCCAGGCGTGGGTTATTGCTATAGTAGCTCCTGCCATTGAGAAGAAAGATGAAGAGGATATCAGAGAGTTATCAGGCAATGGATCCTACTGAGGGCAAGACTCTATTGCAAAAAAAAAAAAAAAAAAAGAAGCAAGTCTGAAAGGCTCAGCTAATAGCCCAATTCCTTACATGAAAAATAAACAGATGAAAAGTAGAGTTGTGTACACTTACCATAAGTGTAGATGTTCGAGTGTATTCACTGCTGCAGTCATCACACTTGGGTTATTTGCCTGCAGGTAGCCCTCAGCCTGCCTGAATACCAGAGTCTTCGGATTTCTGCGTCGGATGCTGCCGCTTCTTCCTTGTCTTCAGGGGTATAAAACATGCAGCCGACGCCATTACATCATTTTTTTCTTGCCCCAGATGTCAGGTGCCCCCATAACAGGAAGCAACTAAAGGGTATGGTAAAACCCCCATCGAAAAGCAAACACACAGGAAAAAATAGACATAACAACCATAAGGAGAGGTAGAGCCAAGGGAAGTCAGGGGCTGGAGGGAGGGTAACCAGGACTGCAACAGTAAAACCACTTGAACATCTACATTTATGGTAAGTGTACACAACTTTACTATGTTCTTCGTGTTTCACTGTTGCAGTCATCACATTTGGGTCAATTCCCAAAGCTAAAGAAGGGAGGAGGAAGTTAAAGAGCATTAGGGCCAGCTATTAATCCCTGCAAGACTGCAGTGGCAAATCCAGCTCTGGATTTAGAAAGGATAGGCAAGTGGTAATGCTTGGTGAAGATATGTACAGAGCTCCAGGTAGCAGCTTCTAGGATGTCCCTGGTAGGGACCCCTCTGAGAAATGCCGCAGAGGTAGATGCAGCCCTGGTGGAATGTGATCTTATCCCCTGTGGGGTAGGTTTTCCATGGTGCTTGTAGCAGAAATGAATGCAATGGGCTATCCATTTGGAAATGGTTTGCTTTGAAATGGCCTTCCCCTCTGCCCCTGCAGCAAACCTAACTAGCAGCTGCTCAGATTTTCCGGTAGGCTTAGTCCTGTCCAAATAGAATCTAAGTTGTCTGTGCACATCCAGAGAGTGAAGTATTCGTTCCCCTTTGTTTTGTGGATTAGGGAAAAAAGTAGGCAAATTAATGGACTGATTTAGGCCTCAGAAGGCACCACCTTGGGCATAAAGGAAGGGTTAGTCCTGAGGGAAACCCTGTCAGCATGGAAGTTAATGAAGGGTTCCACTGCCACGAGGGCCTGTAATTCAGACACTCTTCTTGCTGAAGTGATGGCGAGAAGGACGGCTGTTTTCCAAGAAAGGAATTTCAACTCACCTGTAACCGCTGGTTCAAAGGGGGGAAAAGTGAGCTTTTCCAATACCAAGTTAAGGTCTCAGGCTGGAGTGGCAGCTCTCCTGGGGGTCTTAAAATTTTGGCCCCTCGAAGGAATTGCTTTAGCAAGGGGTGAGAGGAAAGGGGTAGCTCGGTATTATAATGTGCTGAAATGGCAGAGGCATGAATTGATGAGAAGGATAGGGCCCCTGTGGAGCATTTCTGTTAAGTACTGTAGAATCTGAGGTAAGCTGGGGACCGTTGTGCCCATCCCCTGAGCCAGGCTCCAGGAACAGTATCTTTTCCACTTTTCAGCATAGGATTTTCTAGTACTAGTCCTCCTTACCTCCAGAATGACATCCAGTACCTGCTTACTGAGGGATGCTAAGGGAGAGCTCAAGGAATTAGCCAGGCTGCAAGGTTCAGGGGTTTGAAGCTGAGGGTGCAGAATCTGTCCCGCCTGCTGGAACAGCAGGGAAGGGGTCTGAGGCAGGTGCCATGGTTGTAGCAGTGCCATATTGCACAAGAGGGGGTACCAGTGCTGGCGTGGCCAGTCTGGTGCAAACAGTATTGTCCTTGGCTTGTCCTGTTTGATCTTTAGTAGAACCTTCGAGAGGAGAGGCAGACGCATAAACTGAGAGGCTTTCCCAGGTAAAGGACAGGGCATCCACTTTTCAAGCTTGGCTGTGGGGAGTTCTTGTGCAGAATTTGTTCAATTGGTAGTTCTGAGGGGAGGCAAACAAGTCTATCTCCATTTGTTCCTCAAGAGGTTGAATATTTTGGAATCTAGTTTCCATTTGTGTGGGTCCATGAGATTTCAGCTTAAGTCGTCTGCCAGTGAATTTAGTTTGCCTGGCAGGAATTGAGCTTGCAGGTGTACTTGGTAGCTCAAGGCTGTGTTCCACAGAGCCACGGCTAGTCTGCAGAGAGGGTACGAGTGGGGTCCCCCCTCCTTGTTTATGTACCACATAATTGTGGTGTTGTCTGTCTTTACCAATAGTTGTCCTGGAAGAATATGGTCTTTGAAGGCTGTCCGAGCATTCTGTACAGCTAACAGTTCTTTTTGATTGATATGCAGGTGCATCTGTCTCAGGTTCCATTTGCCCTGAATGCACTGCCTTGCCATGTGAGCCCCCCGTGCAGGTTTGGACAGCAGGGGGTAGAGTGAAAGGGAGTCCCTTGTTGTGGTAGCAGGCCTCTGCCCACCAAAGGAACTCTGTCTTGATACAAGGAATGATAGAAATCATTGTTTCCACGTCCTGATAATGTTGACACCATAGGCTTTTTAGATACCATTGGAGTTTCCTCATATGCAGTCTTGCATGTGGAATTAGTAAAATGCAAGAGGCCATGAACCCCAGGGCTTGCAGAATTTTCCTTGCACATAGCTGCGGTTTTGTGGCCAACAGTTTGAAGTAGGTTGTCAGGTAAACTTGTTTCTCTGGAGTGAGGAATGCCATCTGGGAAGTTGTGTTCAAGCTTGCTCCCAGGAATACAATCTGTTGGCAGGGTACTAGGTGAGATTTCTTTTCAATGATGGTGTACCCCAGTGAGGTTAGAAGTTTCTTTACGAATGCCAGGTGTTGTAATAGCAAGTCCTGGCTTTCTGCCTGAAACAGACAATCGTCCAAATATGGGTAAATCTGAATATTTCTCTGCCTGCAAAATGCAATGGCTGGAGCTAGGCACTTTGTGAATACCCTGGGCACAGTAGATAAGCCAAAGGGAAGTGCAGAGAACTGATAGTGTATGGAACCTGCCCTAAAGCGTAGGTATTTCCTGCAAGATTCCCTTATTGGGATGTGCAGGTAAGCTTCCTTTTAAGTCTAGGGTTGCCAGCCGGGCATCCTTGGCTAGCATGGGAAGAAGCTGCTGCAGAGTTAGCATTTTGACTTTTGGAACTATCAGAAAGGTGTTGAGAATAGAGAAGTCCAGGATAGGATGCCAGGAGTTGTCTTTTCTGGGTACCAGAAAAAGTCTTGAATAAAAGCCTTGTCACCTTTGTTCTGCTGGGACAGGCTGAATAGCCCTGACATTGAGGAGGAGAGAGAACCTGCTGTTGGGCCTCCACCCATTGATTTGGGGGTAGGTCTGGCCAACCATTTGGTGTTGGTAGGGTGTGGAAGTGGAATCTGTATCCTTGGGGAAACTATGTTTAAAACCCATTTGTCCTGGGCAATGAGTTCCCAGTTTTTTGCATGCAGGTCGAGCTTTCCTCTTAAGGGAGCAGGTAGTAGAGCAGGGCTTGGAAGGGTTAAGGTTAAGTCATTGTGCCATTTTAACGTAGGGGGTGTCTTACTACTCCCTGCTTTGGAAGTGGGAGCCCCCCACTGCTTAGGTTTGTGCAAAGCCTGAGACTGTAGCCTAGGTGGTCTGCTGTTCCTGGGTTTGGACTGAAAAGGCCTAGAAGGGACTGGAAAGGACTAGTTCTTAGAAGGCCAATGCCTACTGAATCTGGGAGGCTGTACTTGTAGGAAATCTTTAACAGTTTGCATAGATTTAGCTTTTTCCTCCATCCTTTTGAGGACTTCTTCTGCTTTGTTGCCAAAAAGGCGGTCTTGGTTTAAGGGAGCATCCAGTAATTTAGCTTTTACATGATCTGGCAAGTTTTGTTCCTTAAGCCAAGCATGCCTTCTAAGTACAGACCCAGTGACAGTAATGATGCTTCTACAGCGTCAAAACCACATTGCAAAGTATGTTTACCAACTTGTTCTGCAGAATGCATTAAATTCTGTAATTCTTTGTGTTCAGTACAGTCAGGAATCAACATCATTTTCTGTTTAAGTAGCCCCATAACATGCTGCTGATACTTTAACATATGAAACTGGTAATTTAAAGCCCTGATGGCCAAAGTAGCAGAAGTGTATACTTTCTTACCCACTCTGTCTAAGGCTCTAGAATCTCTATCAGAAGGGGTAGGTTTTTTGGCAGCAATGGCCTTAATGCCTTTTGGTCCTTGGGAAATGGTCTCTGGATCCGCAGAAGGATTCTTGAAGAGGAACTTGTGAGAGTCAGGTACTCTGTAATACCGGTCAGGTTTTCTGGGAGCTGGAGGTAAAGTGTCTGGGGAAAGGCTAGATTCCAAGAAAGCATCATCTACAATGTCCAGAACAGGAGGGATAGCTAAATGCCTGTGTTGAGGAAGGAGTAAGAATTCCCTAAGCCTCTTTTTGGAGTCAGAGTAATCCTGGCTTTCCCAGCGGAAATGCTCCCTAAGAGTGTGCAAGGTTTCACCAAAAGAAAAGTCTTCTGGAGGGGAAGCAGAGGGAATGGAATCCTCTGCATCAGAATCCTCATAGGTAGATAAGGGCATTTCCTGGTAATCAGAAGAAACAGAAATATCAGATTCCTGATCAGAAGAATCAGAAGGAAAATCAGTTCTAGGTCTCTTAGAGGGGGAAGGCTGGCCTAACCTAATCAAGGTAATGAGGTCTTCAGCCATTCTAAGCATTTGTTTTTTAGGCATATGGGCCTGGGCCTGTGGTTTGGTTATTGGTTTTCTAGGCATGGTGCAAGTTTTAGGCCTGGATGAAAACAATGGGGTCAGTTTAATATGAATGTCTGTAGGCCTGAATACACCCTCAGAAGCCGGTGCCTGCACAGTGGCTCCGGACCCATCCAAGGTAGAGACATCCGCAGGTTCCATAGTCAAAGAAACATCTCACGGCATTCTGGACTCCGAATGGGTTTCAGTAGAGTCCTGCGAATCAGAAGTAGTGGGTATCAGGGGCTGCGAAAGCACCTGAGTACCAGCTGACTAGCTTAACGGAAGCGTCATCGGCAGTTTTGGATCTATGCGGTCTGTCTCTGTCTTTATCCTTACATTTATTTGAAAGCTCGGTAGTCGGATGGCTTGACAAAGCCATTTCAGAGTACACAGAATGAGTATGAAAATAATTAGCTGCAAAAATAGCCTGACGACGGATAGTTCAGGCACTGAATAAGGCACAAAACCAACAACGACGGACATCGTGGTCTGGGCCTAAGCAGGGGATGCAGTAAGAATGAAAATCTCTATGAGATATTTGCTTTCCACAGGTAAGACAATTGTTAACTTTTACTGACATCGGATAGAGCAAGAAAAAGGATCCCCAACGGGGTACTTAACTTTTTTGAAGAAATTTGATAACGAAAATTTCCAGAGTCGGCCGACCGGCATGAACTGCTTCTGCTTCAGGCACCGCATGACAAGAAAGACTGGTGTAATGGCGTCGGCTGCATGTTTTATACCCTTGATGACCTGACGTCATAGAAGAAGTGACAGCATCCGATGCAGAAATCCGAAGACTCTGGTATTCAGGCCGGCTGAGGGCTACCTGCAGGCAGATAACCCAAATGTGATGATGTGATGACTGCAACAGTGAAACACGAAGAACATCAAAATGTTCAGCATTTCAAATGGGAACAGACATGCCAGTACAGAAATTCAGGATCAGAATCCTGAAAGCCGCCAAATTTACTTACACAAACTCAATTTGAGGTAATGGCAGATGCAGGAGGGAATTATGGGTAAGGGGAAGCCCGAGCTTTGGATCCAAAGTCTAGAGTGGATGAAATCAGATCCAATGTCAGATCTGGTCCCATTTGTTGAGGAACGGACAGAAGCGATAAAGTACAGTTTTAGTTGTAGTCATACAGTAGTCATTACACTTGGGTTATCCTGCCATCAGGTGGTCCCACAGTCGGCCAGAGTTCCAAAGTCTTGGTCTGGCGTCGGTTGCTGTCGCTTCTTCCCTGACGTCAGTGCACCAGGGGTATACAAGATGCAGCCGATGCCATTTTCTTCAGTTTATCTTGTCACAGATGTCAGGTGCCCCCAAAAGGATAGGCAATACATATTGCTTACAAAGCATACATAAGGTAAAAACATAACCTTTAGTAGTCAGCAAATACACCACATAAAAAGTATAGTGTAGAAAGATATAGGTAAGACCCAGCTAAGAAAGAGGGGAAGGCGGGTGGGTAACCAGGACTGCAGCAGCGAAGACACTCGAACATCTACATTTATGGTAGGTACAAAACTGTACTATGTTCATCGTGCTTCACTGCTGCAGTCATTACACTTGGGAAGAATCCCAAAGCTGAGTCAGGGTGGCTGGTTCTAGACAGAATTTGGTGTGGCTATGAGGCCCTGCAGCACTGCAGTGACAAAGCCAGCTCTGGATCTGGAGTAAAGAGGCAAGTGGTAATGCTTGATAAAGGTGTGCACTGAACTCCAAGTTGCAGCTTCCAAAATGTCCTTGGTAGGTACTCCTCTAAGATAGGCAGTAGAAGTTGCAGTTGTCCTGGTGGAATGTGGTCTAATGTTAGATGGTACAGGCTTCCCATGCTGTGTGTAGCAGAACTGGATACAGTGTCCTATCCACTTTGAAATGGTCTGCTTTGAAATAGCCTTTCCCTGTGATCTTGCAGCATAGGATACAAACAATTGCTCAGTTTTCCTGAAAGCTTTTGTTTTGTCCAAGTAGAAGTGTAATTGTCTGTGTATGTCCAAGGAATGTAGAATTCTCTCCCCTTTATTCTGGGGGTTTGGATAAAATGTTGGCAAGTGAATAGTTTGGTTGAGAGCCACACTGGATACCACCTTAGGCATAAATGAAGGGTTTGTTCTTAAGGAAATCCTGTCTTGGTGAAAAATGATGAAGGGCTCCACTGCCATTAGTGCCTGTAGTTCTGAGACTCTTCGTGCTGAGGTTATTGCCAGTAGCAGGGCAGTTTTCCTTGATATATATTTTATTTCTGCTGCATTGGCTGGCTCAAAAGGAGGTAAAGTGAGCTTTTCCAAGACAAAATTGAGGTACCAAGTAGGTGTTGGTGCTCTCCGGGCCAGTCTTATGTTTTTTGCCCCTCTGAGGTACTGCTTTAGCAATGGATGAGAGAAAATAGGAGGATCTGTGTTGTAATGAGCCGAGATGGCAGAAGCATGGATCTTAATGGATGAAAAGGATCGTCTTTTGTCCAGCATCTCATTTAAGTATTGTAGTATCTGAGGTATGTTAGGGACAAGAGGGTCAAGGCTTTGAGCCTGGTTCCAGGCACAGAATCTCTTCCATTTTTCTGAATAAGATTTCCTGGTGCTAGGCCTTCTGGCCTCCAAAATGACATCCATAACAGCTTTTGAGAGAGGTGTTGCTTGTTTGGCTAATGAATCTGCCATGCAGCCAGGGATAAGGTTTTGAGCTGACTGTGTAGGATCTGATTGTTTTGTTGAGTCAGAAAGTGTGGAATTTGAGGCAAAATCCAAGGTGGTCCTCGAGCTAAGTTCTTTAAGATTGGGTACCAATGTTGGCGTGGCCAGTCTGGAGCAATCAGAATCATCTGTGGTTTTTCTTGTCTGGCTTTTAGGAGAACCTTCGAAAGGAGAGGCAGAGGAGGGAAGGCATAAATGTGCAGGCTTTTCCAGCTGAACGAAAGAGCATCCACTTTCCATGCTTGTGTGTGATGAGTTCTTGTGCAGAATTTTTGTAGTTGGCAGTTCAGTGGGGAGGCAAAGAGATCTCTGTCCGGGCATCCCCATTTTTGCTTTATTATGCTGAAAACTTGTGGATTTTATTTCCACTTGTGAGGATCCATGATGTTTCTGCTTAGGTCGTCTGCCAGAGTATTTTTCTTTCCTGGCAGGAATTGTGCTTGCAGATGAACTTGATAAGTTAAAGCTGTGTTCCACAAGGTCATGGCTTGCCTGCATAGGGGGTAAGAATGAATGCCCTCTTGCTTGTTTATGTACCACATTACTGTGGTGTTGTCTGTCTTTAATAATAATTGTCCTGGATGCAGAAGGTCCTTGAAAGCTGTTAGGGCATTTTGTACAGCCAACATCTCTTTTTGATTGATGTGCAGATGCATTTGGTCTGTGGTCCATTTGCCCTGAATACATTTTCCTGCCATGTGTGCTCCCCAGGCATAATCCAAAGCATCTGTTGTTAAAGTCTGCCTGGTTGTGGGTAGTGTGAAAGGCTGACCCTTATTGAGGTGACATGCCTGTGCCCACCATCGAAACTCATGTTGTAGGCAGGGAATTAGTGGTATTACCGTTTTCAAGCTGTGAGAGTGTTGATTCCAAACATTTTTTAGGTACCATTGTAATTTCCTCATATGCAGTCTGGTATATGGAATTAGAAGTATGCAGGATGCCATGAATCCCAAGGCCTGCAGAATTTTTCTTGCAAGGAGTTGGGACTTTGTTGCCATCAATTGAAAATACTGAGTCAGTTGTCCTTGTTAGTCTGGTGTGAGATAAGCCATCTGGGCCGTTGTATTTAAGCTGGCACCCAGGAATATTATCTTTTGTGAGGGAACTAGTTTTGACTTCTTTTTGTTTACTGTGTATCCTAGGCAACTTAATAACTTTCTTACAAACGCCAGATGCTTTAGAAGAATGTCCTTGCTCTCTGCTTGAATCAGACAGTCGTCCAGGTATGGATAAATTTGGATTCCTTTTTGCCTTCAAAATGCAATTACTGGTGCCAGGCACTTTGTGAAGACCCTGGGCACAGTAGATAAGCCAAAGGGCAGTGCAGAGAATTGGTAGTGCATTGAACCAGCTATGAATCTGAGGTATCTTCTGAAATTTTGTCTGATAGGGACATGCAGGTATGCCTCTTTGAGGTCCAAAGTAACAAGCCAAGCTTTCATGCCCAACATGGGAAGGTGCTGCTGTAGTGTCAACATTTTGAATTTCAGAACATCCAAGTAAGTATTTAGAGTGGAAAGGTCTAGAATGGGTCTCCAGGCTTTGTCCTTTCTGGGGACCAGGAAGAGTCTTGAGTAAAAACCTTGTCCTTGTTCCTGCTGTGGTACTTTTTGAATAGCTCTCATGTCCATGACGGCTGTAATTTGTTTTTGTGCCTCTGCCCATTCATTTTGTGGCAGGTCTGGCATTCCTTTTAGCCTTGGTAAAGTGTGAAAGTGGAACCTGTAACCTTGAGACACAATATTCAGCACCCATTTGTCCTGGGTGACTGTTTGCCAGTTTTGTGAAAAAAGTGCTAGTTTCCCCCCCTAAGGGAGCTGCCAACAGGGTAGAGTTTGGCATTGGAAGGGGAAAGTCATTGAGATTGTTTCCTGTAAGGCTGTGACTTGTCCTCACCTCCTTTTGGTGTTCAAGCACCCCACTGTCGTGGTCTGTAAGATCCTTGGGGCTGAGATCTGCCTCTTGGGCGTCTGTATCTGCCTCTTTGTGGCCTGACACTGGAATGGACCAATTTTTAGAAGACCAATTTCTGCTAAATCTTGGTGGCTGTACCTGTAAGAAATCCTTTACTGTTTGCATAGATTTTGCCTCATCCTCCATTTTCTTAATACCTCCTCTGCTTTAACACCAAATAAAATATCTTGCTGTAAAGGAGCATCTAATAATTTCGCCTTAACATGATCTGATAAGGTTTGTTCTTTTAACCAAGCATGCCTTCGAATCACAGATCCTGTAACTGCTGCTCTACAAGAAGCTTCTAATGAATCAAAACCACATTGCAAAGTATGTTTACCTACTTGTTCAGCTGCATGCAATAAATCCTGCATTTCCTTAAAATCAGGTTGTTCTGCACTTGTACTCATTTTCTGTTTTAACTGAGACAGTAAATATTGTTGATATTTAAGCATGTGAAACTGGCAGTTTAAAGCTCTCACTGCTAATGTTGCTGAGGTGTAAACTTTCTTCCCCCATCTGTCTAATGCTCTTGAATCCCTGTCCGAGGGAACTGGATTTTTAGCTGTGGAGGCCTTTACCCCTTTGGGACCCTGGGAAATAGTTTCTGGGTCAGCAGCAGGGTTTCTATAAAGAAATTTGTGTGAGTCAGGGACTCTGTAGTACCTGTCTGGCTTGACTGGAGCAGGGGGTAATGAATCTGGATTTAAACTGGATTCAGAGAACACATCGTCCACAATATCCAACACTGGCAGAATAGCAAGGGGCCTGTGCTGAGGCAATAAAAGAAAATCTCTGAGCCTTTTCTTGGACTCTGAGTAATCCTGGCCCTCCCAGTGGAAATGCTCCCTCATGGTGTGTAAAGTTTCCCCAAACGAATAATCCTCAGGAGGAGAGGCTGAAGGGATAGATTCTTCAGCATCAGAGTCCTCATAGGGGGGTAAGGAATATCCCTGGTCTGAACAGGAGTCAGAATATATAGAAATCTGGTAAGAGGAATCATAGTCTGTATCCTGCCTAGGCCTTTTATCAGGAGGGGGATAGGTAACCCTGATCAGAGTAATTAAGTCTTTGGCCATTTTGAGCATCTGCTTTTTAGGCATGGAGGCCTGTCCAGGTGAATTCTGTACTTGCTTCTTTGTCTTTAATGTTGCTTTAGACTTGGCTGTAGATGCAATGGTAAGCTGTGAAGGTCTGAAAACACCCTCAGAAGCCGAAGCCTGATCAGCGGCTCCAGACCCATCTGAAGGGTTAGTCTCCATAGGCCCAAAACCTTGAGTATCCAGAGGCCTAGGCAACTCCACGTGGGAGTCGGTTGCAGCCTGTGGCTCTGAGGTAGCGGGTGTCAGGGGCTGCGAAAGCACCTCACTGAGAACCGGCAAACCGGCGACTGGCGTAGAAGAGGCTTTGTCGTCAGTTTTGGGCCTCGGATGCCTCTCCTTATCCTTATCTTTGCGTTTTCTGTGAATTCCAGTCATCGGTTGCTCCAATGGCATGGTATAATTAAACCTTCGGCCAAAATAATGGCGTGCAAAATCAAACCGACGTTTAATAGTGCATTTGTTAAATCTATCAGTGACGTCGTGATCTGGGCCTAGGCATGGAATACAGTAAGAATTAAAATCCTTATGAGGTATTTGCTTCCCACAAGAAATACAATTATTAACTTTTACTGACATCGGTCTGAGGCAAGAAAAAGTTTCCCCAACGGGGTACTTAGCTTTATTGAAGATTCGGATCTGAAATCGAATTTGAAATCTCAGGAGTCGGCCGACCGGCACTTGCGAACTGCTTTTGCTTCGGGCACCGCACGGCAAGAAAGACTGAAGAAAATGGCATCGGCTGCATCTTATATACACCTGGCGCACTGACGTCAGGGAAGAAGTGACAGCAACCGACGCCGGACCAAGACTTTGGAACTCTGGCCGACTGCGGGACCGCCTGACGGCAGGATAACCCAAGTGTAATGACTGCAGCAGTGAAACACGATGAACATCATCAGATCTACAATTTACAGAGCACTACAGACTTCAATGAATTTTAGTGCAGAAAGTTTTTCTGCTGTATATCTTTAATACATTGAAAATCATCAATTACGAGATGCATAATTTGACAACAAATTAATACCGAAAAGGAACACTTCAATGAACATGCATCAAAGTTTTGGGGTGAAATAGAAGTTTAGAAAGTTAGAATGGATACAGATAGTTTTAAGAATTCAAAAAAAGAAAAGAACACAATATATATTTCTAAAAAAAGGGTTGCCAACATCAAAATTGCATCTTGCTTTACATATATACAAGGTATTGCACAAGGGTCTAGGACTAAGTTTTGACCAAAACATCTCAAAAGCATGGTTGTAATCGTAAGAATGTAAATATATCTACCACAATTGTGAAGAAAAAAGTTCTAGTGGAAGAAAAGCTAACTGAAACCCCACACACCCTTCTTAACATATCCAGTTCTACAGTCCTCAAGTCAGTACACTGATCTCAAGAAAAGCCATTTAATTTTAACTAACCACAAATCTAGAATGACAACACAGTACTTTTGAAAAACTGTTCAAAAATGTATATTCTGAGCACTTGGGCATAGTACATCCATATGACATCTGTCCCACAATGACATCACCTACCTGGAAAGAAAATGGATGCATTACACTGTCTCTATCTGAAGCAGCATTAAAACATACACAAATTATAGGTACCAGTATTTTACATACAAAGTATTTTTGGGAATGTGAAGATTCCTCCAAATTATCCAGATATCCAGATACTTGCAGAGCAGGATGTTACCCTGAGGCATCTCATCTATCTGTAAAGGGAGTATAGATTCCAATGCTCAAATGGTCCAATTTGAAAAGTTGCACTTGACATTTCCTTTTTGTTTATTATCCCTCTGTGAATGCCGATCATCAAGCCCCTTCCAAACAAATTTGAGACCATTCATTCTCCATAATGTTTATCTCTAGCAAGAGGATGAGAGATGGCTGGAAGGGCTATCATACATGCAGTCATGGAAGTGATCCAGTTTGTGACTTCACCTAGATCACCTCAGCTGCTGATGCAAGCACTTGCTTCACCAAAATATGACACCCTCATGATGCATGTGTGTACTTACACATACATGCCAATGATGGACACTGTCACTAGTTTGGTAAAACTAAGCCTATATCAGCCTATCATTCGCCTTTCATTGTCTTAGGAAAGAGCAGACTGAGACTACCTCCCAGAATGGGAAGCTGACATTGACTTCTCACTTTTCACTCCCTCCTATTCAGCTTCTCCAATATCCCAATCCACTACTCAAACTCAGTTTATCTGGATTATAAACAGGATTTTTATCCCTAAGCTATGCAGACAAACTTCTACTTGTCTGTCTTAATTTTATTTGAATACACCAATATGTTTACTTGGGCATATATTATGCTCTGTAGTCATTTAATATATTTTATCAATGTTTATATTAAATGACTACTCCAAAGACAGAGGCAATGTGTTTGATTATGTCACCTATAAGATGGGTTCAACTAGTGATCTGAGTGCTGGAAGGTAGTCAGTGCCAAGCAGAAAGAGCAGAGAGGGTCAGTTTTCCTCACTCAAGGAAGGAAGGAATGAGTAAGTATACCAGTACCGCATGACTGTTAACTTTGTGAAAATTAGGGAATCAGTAACAGGTGAGCTTTCTTAATTTTTTATGCTTACAGGAATCTGTACTAAACATGCTTGCATGCACACAGTTCTGCAGACAAAACGCAGTGTACAACATTTAGAAAAGGAATACTATGAACATATCATTACTTAAAAAGTCAGACTGCAGTAAGACTGAAACTATAATTGTGTAAGTAAAACTTGGAGTAAGAGTAGTTGTTCCAATAAATCATAATTGTAGTAGCCTAAGCTATATGGGTCCTACCCCAACTGCAAACAGCTAACTTCACAAAGTTATAGGCACCAATGCACCATCAATGCACTCCAACTGTCAGTAGCTCATGCATAACTACGTTAAAGGTACAACTATAACTTTATACAAAAAAAGATGGACAAATCCTCACCCTGGCAACACCAAAAAATACAAACAAAATTAGGCTGGAGGGATTAGAGGCTACCGTAACAGTGATCTGTTAGAACACTGACTGTTAAGCTAAGTTTTACTTACACAACTGTATGATCTTCAAACACAGATCGCTGTTGCAGTAGTCTATACTATATGGGTTGATTACAACAGCTTAGGGAAGAAAAATGAAAAAGGTAGGAGGCCAATAAACTAAGGCTTAAGGTGCCCCTGGAGAATAGTATTAGCAAATCCTGTTCCAGACCTGGAAAAGAAATCCAGTTTGTAATGCTTAATGAAAATGTGTACATAGGACCATGTTGCTGCCTCTAAAATACTTATGGGATCCACCCCTTTCCAGAAAGCAACTGAAGTAGCCAAAGTCCTTGTGGAATAGGCAGTAACCCTGCCTATAAGTGGCCTACTATGGCGAGTAAAACAAAATACAATAGCATGAAGCAATCATCCAGAAATGGTCTGTTTTGACAATAATTGTCCTTTTCTCTTACGTTATAGGAAAGAGACAGCTGATTAGCTTTCCTGAAGTTTCAAATTTTGTCTAGATAGCACCCAAGTTGCCTGTAGACATCTAGAGTGCGAAGGATCCTTTCTCCCTTGTTCTTAGGCTCGGGAAAGAAAACTGGAAGAGTAATAGTCTGGCTGAAAGTAAATTCTGAGACCAATTGAGGGTGGGGCATAAAGGTAGGATTTGTTCTCAAAGAAACCCAGTCTCTGTGGAAAACAAGGTAACCTGCCATAACATTATGTAACTCAGATACCCTCCTAGTAGATGTCAGAGCAATGAGATGAGCAAAACAGTCTTCCATGTTAAGAACCTCATGAGCTGGTTCTCAAGCACAAAGTTCAGATCCCAAGGAGGAGCCACATGTTTTCTAGGTAGATGAGTATGTAACACCCCTTTCGAAAACTGTTTAATTTGAGCATTATTAGAAAGGGTTGGGGGTGGGTCCAAGGGCAGACAAACAGAAATGGCCAACTAATGTATGATAGATAACTTACAAAAGGCCACTGGACAGTAACTCACACAAATAATCAAAAACCGGAGATAACTGGCGTTGAAGAAGATTCTGTCTCTTTGACTGGCACCAACTAGAAAATCATTTCACCTTGCACATATATGATTTTCTCATTGCAGTTTTTCTTGAATATTTAGTACCTGCTACATGTCCTCAGAAAAAAGGTGCCTAAAAGGTATCAACATTTTATCATCCAGGCAGTTAGCTGAAGAATTTTTAGACAAGGGTTTATCAAACTCCTGCTGTCTTGTATTAGTAAATCTAGTCTGTGGAGAAGCTTATAGTAACTGCCCTTGGCCAAATTGAAAGGAAGGGAAAACCACTGTTGCCTTGGCCAAAAGGGAATCAACGCCATAATTTTGGGACAATCTTTCTGGACGTTTAGAAGAAAGTACAATCATGTAAAATTTTACCATAACAGTATATGTCCTTCTCTTCACTGTCGTAGCATTCATAACTGAAGAGATATCCTGCCAAGGATAGCCCAACGTCCAGCCAGTATATAAAAACCTTTAATACTAACAGGTACTGCGCATCACATGTACTGTCCCCTCACAAGGCGTATGGCATAAAGGTAATATATGGATGTACACATTCAGCAATGAAAAAAGCCCCAGGAGGAACAGAATATCCCAGAAACAAGTAAGAACATGTGCATCCAGACGGAGAAGACAGAAGAGACCCTCAGACAGGAGAGCAAGAAGAACAGGTTATAGTAGAGGGGACAGGAGGAAGGAAGTCAATACTGCAACAGTGAAGACAAGGACATCTACTGTTATGGTAAGATTTTACACAACTGGACTATGTCCTTCCATATCAATGTTGGCAGTATTCATAACCAAAGGGAGACTAGAAAAGATCAAGAGGAATCCTGGGAGAAGGATGGCACTGAACAGCCTTCTGGAAACCTATACAAGACAGCCCTGGTAAAGCCAGCTGTAACCTAGGCAATAATATCCAACTTGTAATGCTTAGTGAAGTACAGAGACCAAGTAGCAGCCTCAGAGATAGAATTGGTATCCAACCCCTTGAAAACAGCACCAGGGGAAGCAACAGCCCTGGTAAAATTAGCCTTTACTGACAAGGAAAGACATTTACCATGAAAAAATAACAAAAAGAAATGGGTTCAGAAATCCAAGAAGAGATGGTCTGCTTAGAAATAGCTAAACCCAAAGACCTGGGATGAAAGGAAACAAAAAAGCTGCTCAGATTTGCAAATAACTTTAGTTTATCCAAACAATATCCGAGCTGTCTATGCAAATCCAAGGTGTGAAGGACCTTTTCACTGGCAGACTGCAGAGATGCAAAAAAGGAAGGCAACTGAATAAACTGATTAAGAGACAACTCATTTATCACCTTAGGCATAAAAGAAGGTTTAATATGAAGAGACACCCTGCCTCTGTAGAAAACTAAGAAAGGAGGAACAGCCATGAAAGCCTGAAGTTCAAGCATCCTCTTGGCCAAAGTGACAACCAAAAGAAGAACAGTCTTCCAAGTACAATGTTCAAAGGAAACTGAAGCAGCTGGCTCAAAAGCAGCCTGAGTCAATTTTTCAAAAACAAAACTGAGGTCCCAGGAAGGTGAAATACGCTTCCTGGGAGGTCTGATATGAAGGGCACCTTTAAGAAATTGTTTGACCTTAAATCTAGAGGCCAGAGGTGGAGTCAAGGGCAGACAAGCAGAAACCGTCAACAGCTGAGCTTTAACTGAAGAATATGCCAACTCAGCATGGAGCAGAACACACAAATAAGAGAGAACCACAGGAACCTCTACAGATTGGTGTCCCTCTCACCATCGAGATCCCCTAACAGAAAATCTTTTCAATTTAGACAAATATGACTTCCTAGTAGTGGGCTTTCTGGCCTCCTGCAGGACCTGAAGCATGTCCTCAGAAAAGAGGTGCCTAACAGTCATGCCTAATCTTGTGCAAGACTTGTGGTAGCAGAGGGAAGGGAGAGAAGGTGTACAGAAACATCCCCTTCCAAGCAAACAATACGGCATCCACTTTCCAAAACAGAGGACTACAGACTCTGGAACAGACTACAGGAAGTTGTCTGTTCAGAGGAGAGGCAAAAAGATCTACCTGAGGAATATCCCACTGATGGACAATGTCCAGGAACAGTGAAGCATCCATTCGTGAGCTTGTGTGCTGGACCTGCTCAAAGAGTCTGCCACTACTTTTTGCTCCAAGGGAATGTAAACAGCCTGAAGAGTCAGTTGACATTGG
Organism: Protopterus annectens; assembly: GCF_019279795.1. Classification (NCBI taxonomy): domain Eukaryota; kingdom Metazoa; phylum Chordata; order Ceratodontiformes; family Protopteridae; genus Protopterus; species Protopterus annectens. The sequence continues at coordinate 336,068,382 of NC_056745.1, read as the reverse complement.
ACAGCTAGATCCCAGTCCTGATGAGCTGGTCTGCAAAGAAGGTATGACCTTGTACCCCCTTGCTTGTTGACATATCACATCATTGTGCTATTGTCTGTGAAAGTTTCGAGGGGTCTGGGATGAAAAGAGGGAATGAGCCCTCATCTCCTTTACAGTGATGTGGTCCAACCTCCCCATCTGTAAAGAGGTCTTGAGTGGGGACTGGAGCCTGGAAAGGAGGCTCCAGGTTGAGAGAAAGTTGATGAATCCAAAACTGAAGCTTGAGCTTGAGACAAGGAAGGAAGGGGACTGGGAAGTCCAAGGGGTGGCAATGCTGGAGCCACACTGACTTGAGGTACCACTGTAGCTTTCATGTGTGCACCATGGCCAGAAGGAGCATAGGAATAGTGAAAGCCATGAACCTGAGGACCCTGAGAAATTCCCTGGCTGTAACTTGAAGCCAAAGGAAGAAGAGACTGGAAAAAAAAACAGTAAGAGACAGGGCCTTGTGGACAGGTAGAGATGCCAGCATGGGGATGGTTTGGATCCTGCAACCAAGAAAAACATGATCCTGAGAGGGAGTCAGAGCTAATTTCTGATGGTTTATGGTGAACACCAGACACTGTAGAAGGGAAATAGTAAACTGGAGATCCTGAAGAAGAGCACGTGAGGAAGAAGCTTGAATAAGCAGGTCTATATTAAGTCGCCAAAATAACATTCCAGTGAGCACCTATTCATCGACCTGTAATCAGTGAAAATCACTTCAGCAATTTGCTGAATTTACTAAGGGCAATGAAGCAGTTGCTTGAAGCACAACGGACAACTACAGAACTTTGCTCTTTTCTCCACTGTAGTGCAATCTCGGAGTTGGTATATATAGTTGGGGGGTGCCCCTCAATTGGGTGGGTTCGATTTAGGTACATGTTGGTCCATTCTGCTTTGGGTAATTATTTCATTGCCCTTAGAAATTCAGCGAATTGCTGAAGTGATTTTTACCGATTATGGGTCGACGAATAGGTGTTCACCGGAATGTCATTTTGGCAAACTAATTTAGACCCGAATAAGCAGATTGTCCAGATAAGGAAAGATATAAACTCCTCTCATCCTGCAAAAGGCAATGACAAGAGTAATGCATTGGGTGCATACCCTTGGGGCAGTTGAGAGGCCAAAGGGCAAAGCAGAGAACTGAAATGCAAGGAAGAAACAGAGAGATGCAAAAATTTCTTGAAAAGGGGATGGATGGGGATATGAAGGTAGGCTTCCTTGAGATCCAGAGAGACCAAAAAGGCCTAGTGAAGAAGAAGGGAAAACAAAGTCTGATGAGACAACATCCAAAAGGAAGGAATCCTGAAAAAGTTGCTGAGCTGGCAAAGGTCCAGAATTGGTGTCCAAATGCCTTTCTTTTTGGGAACCAAAATCATTCTGGAATAAAAAACCTTCCCTACCTGGGTAAAAGGCACAGCCTGAATTGTGCCATAGATCAAAACAGAATACAACACCTCTGGGAAATGAGGAAGTTATTCCTGAGGAGGACTGGGATGCCCAAAAAGGAATGAAGGAAGGGATTTACAAACCATGAAATATCCCTGGCAGATAATGGACAGAACCCAAGTGTCTGTTGTGATCCTTAACCAATTTGGAAGAGACATGGAAAGACGGAGGGATAAGGGAATATGGCTGAAGGAAAGGGGAAGCAGACTGTCAAATGGAACCCAGCTTAACTGAAAAGTAGGTTTCTGTGAAGTAAGGGTTTGAGTAGACTTAGCAGGAGGCGCACGTCTAGATCACTTTCTTCCTTTGGGTGGAGGGCAAAAATTCCTGTGAACAAAAGCAGATTTAGTGTGGTAATTCCTCTGAATCTTAGAAAATAGAAAAACAAAAATATGTTCAACTCCTGAAAGGCTTTACTCTTATCCTTGAGAGACTTAAAAAGTTCAGTAGAAGCAGGACCAAAAATATTTTTATTATCCAAAGCAGCATCCAATAGTTTGGCCTTAATGTCACTGGGAAAAAAAAACTGAAGATGAAGCCTCACAACAGAACCAAAAATGCAGCAGCTTTGGAGGTAGCATCAGCTGCATCATAAATGCATTTAATAGAGTGGCAGGCAACTTGAGAGGTAAAACTCAAAAGGGAAAGGGCAGAAACCTTCCCTTTGGAGTCAGGAAGGTCAGAAACAATTTGAGAAAGTTGGGAAAGGAGGGCTAAAACATACCTGATTATATCAGCCTGGTAGTTAATGGCCCTAAAAGATAAAGTGGCAGCAGTATAAACCTTTTTGTTCAGCCTCTCCATGGCCCTACAATCCTTGTTTTAAGGAAGCAGCTTGAAGGAGGACAATAGCTTGGCGTGCTTGTCAGAAGAGACAGACACTACAGAAAGATCAGCAGAATAGCACTTGTACAGAATTTACATTCATCAGACACCTTGTAAAATCGGTCAGGTTTCTTGGGATTTGGTGGCTGAGAATCAGGGACCACAGAAGCTGCTGAAAAAGGTATCCCAGGAGGGCAGCCAGAACTGGGGGAATAGCAGAAAGCTTAGGAGACACCATCTGGAGGAGCTCATGTTACATTTTCTGGATATCAGAGATTTGAGAGCAATCCCACTTAAAGAATTCCATAATAACAGTATCCCCAAAGAAGAGTTCCTCTAAAGGGGAATCTGGACTAATAGAATCCTCTTCCTCTGAACCACAGTCCAAGGGGGAAGGGATTTGATTAAAGTAAGCTAAGGACTTTTCGCCTGAATCCCAATCCTCAACAGAGAAGTCCAGGTACATACATCTTTTAAGAGGAGTGGAAGACCAGGAAGGGGCAGGCACAGACACCCCTTGAGGAGCCTTTAAAGTCATTAAAGCATTAAACAAACCCTGAGTAAAATCCTGCCATTCACATTATGGATCCTTAACTACAGGGGAATTATGTTTGTTTTTCTGTTTCTTTTTTTGTGGGATATCCGCACAAAACATCCTGACAGGGTCAGACCTTTGGCAACACTCAATAAGTGTAGTAGGAATTTCCTCCCTCACTAAGATCTGTGGAATTCCCTTCAGTCCCTTGGTTATAAATCAGCCAAGTTTCCCCCTAATGTGTGGAGCAGATGTTTGTAAAGCCTCAGAGGATGTACAAGAATTTAGATCCATGCTGGTCTGCAATGGGGTCATGGCAGAGGAATCTAAAGCAACTATCAGATGATCCTCTAGCCTTTCACTAGCCTCAAGACAGACATCTGGGGGAGGCTGGAAAGGAGCCATATCAGACCTAATTTTTTTTACCTTTTTCTTGGCCGATGGCTGACCTTGGGATGGCAAAAATCCACAGTAGCACCATGAGCCAACAGATTACGATGTTGGTTTTCAAGGTAAATAGCTAAGGAGGAGAGATGAGGGTCTTGGGGATGAAAATGTGGCAGACAGAACACTGCATATGGTCTTGGGAAGCATCCAAACAGAAGAGACACTGGTCATGATAATCTTTATGTGGAATCTACCTCCCACACTGAAATTTTCCCTTCATGGATAACATGAAATCAATGAACACTAAATAAAAAAAAGATAATGAGAAACCCCAACAGTGCACTCATCTGAAAAATGGCCTGGTAACCAGCACACCAGAAAGGCATTCAGACTGGAGTTCAATAATGGCATTCAGACTGGTTACAAAGAAGTTCTGAGTGCATGCATCAGTACCTCACCTTTATGTTCTATCAGTACCTTACCTTTATGTTCTACAACTTGTGCTGCGAGAGGTAAGTGCTAAAGGCTTTGGTATACTGGCCAGATGATGGGCTATCCTTGGCAGGAGATCCATTCAGTTAGGAATACTGTAACAATGATATGGAAGGACACCACTGGATATCAGTGCAAAGGATGGAAAAGCATACAGAAACATCTCCTTCCATGGGAATAAGAAAGCATCTGTCTTCCAGGTCTGTTTGTAAGTAGTCCTGGAGCAGAATTTCTTTAGCTGTCTGATCTGATACAAGGCAAACAGATCAGATCTAGTTGAGGTATTTCCCACAGCCAGATCAATTTTTGGAAGACTCCAGGATGAAGTTTCCACTCCTGGTGGTCTGTCCTGAACTGCTGAGGTTGTCTGCAATGAAGTTTTGCTCTGATTCCATCAGAGCAAAAGTGAGCTGAGCTGCTACCTTCCAGGCTATCACAGCAACTCTACAAAGAGGCTAAGATCTAGTACCATTCAGTTTTTGTACCACATTTTTGTCTGCCTCTCTATCTATTCATCCATCCTTTGTTGACCAGGTTAGTCCCACTAGGCTAGTGACCTCTTTTTAGGGGAGACCCATGGTAGTATTTCTATTATTAGGGAACATTTGGCCAGGGCATCAGGGACCTTCCCCCTACTCCTTGGAGCTGTGACAGAATGCAGAAGGCTACTACAGCAGCAAGGAAAAGGTCTATGGGAAGCAGCAGCATGGAGGAGGCAAGAAAAGCTATGGAGTTCTGGAGGTGGCAAGTGAGAGTCTGAAGAAAAAATTATTTGATATGGAGCTTCAGAATGTAAACAAAGATTCCTGTGTGGTGGATGTTACAAATGAGCAGTGTTTAGCCGTCTTCATGGAGAAGGAAGTAAGCAAGTCTGGTGCAGATAACAGAAATGGCATCATGAGAGCTGCTATTGTTTCATGGAGTGAAATCTCAGATTACATGAAAAAGGTTATGTGGAAAAGGAACCAGGTGAATGTGGCAGCTAGGAATGTAGCATTTAAAACTTAAACAGTAAGTAAAAGAGGAAGGCAGCAACCAACTGGTTTTGTGGCAGCAGATAATGCAGTAACTCAAACACATGCAACAGTGACAGCAGACAAAAAGGGAGAGCAGCAACAAACTGTAAGCAAAAACTGTTTTTAAAAAGAGAAGACCAACTGTGAGAATAAGACTAAAAATTATACTATAATAAACAGATATTATGTATGTGACAATATGGTAACATCTCTGTTTTAAAGCTCAGGAAATTGGGTCTTTTATACATCATGGGACAGAAAGTTTGTGTGACTTAACATTTGAAACTGATGGACTGATAACAGAATTTCTGGTGCTGTCCAAAACTGTGAAACAATTATTTGTTTTGTTTTTTTTTGGTAGTGATTAAATGTTAAAGAAATGTTACTTTACAGTTTAGAACTGATGAACTGGAAGAAAATATAAAAAAAAAATGCATGCAGTCTGTGTGAAACTGCTGATATTATTATAAAAGTCAGAAATGAGAGAAACTTATGGAATGGATGGTGGAAGATGTATTGAAATGTGAAAAAAATCAAGGTTAAACACTTGCCAAGTATTATTTTTGTAGCTGGTCATAGACGGACATTAAGTTAGGTTGGCCAGCTAAACCATGTTTCTTTTGTGGGGACTTTCACCATTTAATTAATGATGGTGACAAGGTATAATGTAACCAGTGTGGGGGGAAAGGGCATACAACAAGAATGTGTGTGTCTGAATGCAGTTTGTGTAAAAGGACACTTTTGGATGGATTGCCAAGAGCAAACAGTAAATAATGAAAATGAAGGAGAAAGAGAAGAAAACATACACAAGGATGGACAACAAGAGGCCAGGAGAGAGGGTGATCTAGGTAAAGAAGGAACTGTAGAAGAAGAAGAACAACAAAATATGGAGGTGAAAATGAGGAGAGAGTGAGAGAGTGCATGTAAGAAGAGAGATCAGGAGAAGGGATTGATACTAATACATTTTTTGAAGTTCTAGCCAGTGAAAAATCTGATTCTGATTCTGTGGCTCAAGGATTATTTGTACATAAACCCAGGAAAATATTCATTTGGGAGAGAGAGTAAAAATAGGGGGAAAATTAAAAATATTTTCCCTAAACTTAAAAAGGAGGAGAAGTAAACATTTTAAAATACTTTCTGTAAATGTGAACAGTATTAGTAACACTGTAAGAAGAACAGGGATACTGGAATGGTGTGCTAAATGTAATGTGGATCTTATTCTGTTAGAGGATACAAAACTCCTGACAAGTGAAGAAAGACTGCAAATAAAAACTGTGGGGTGGAAATATAAAATGGAACTCAGGAAGTGAACACTGATTTGGAGTGGCTGCGTTGTGTAAAAAAATCAGTGAAAATACTAGATAAATACTAGATGTAACATTGGAAAGGATGGGAAGGTTAACTGCTGTGGATGTGAGGTGGAAAGAATATGTTTACAGAATATTAGCCTATCTGGTGGCTGACATGAAAATTATAACTGTAGGATACTTTAATTGTAATTTAAGAGGAGAAAAGGAAATTCGTAAAAAAATACAGGCAGTAATAAAATCTGTAAATCAGCTGCGTCAACAAAAGTTAATGAACTTATAGAAGGGGAACTTAGATCTGAAATTACTGGCAAGCTTGGGGGTAGCAGATAGTGATACAGTTGTAATGGATTTTTAAGACCATTTAGCGATATGGATGAAAGTGATAGAAGAAAGGGAATATATTAAAATAGGAAAGGGAATAAAAAGAAAAAATGAGAAATTGTGCAATAAAACTAGAGAGTGGGAAGTAAATAGGAAAGGGAATAAAAAGAATAAATGAGAAATTATGCGATAAAACTAGAGAGTGGGAAGTACTGTAGTTATAGAAGAATCATATAACCATGACAAATTCTACAAAAACTGGTCTTTATTGCAGGATGATGTAAGAAAGGAAGAGAAAGTGATGTATGGGAAAATGTATAAACTGTATTAGAGAATAATATAAGAGACTATTGTGATATAGAAAAATAAATATTTAAAAGAAATTGAGAAAAAAATAAGGCATTACTTTTAGGCAGAAATATTTACAAGGAAGAATGCAGGAAGTATCTGCATATTTGGATAAAACAGTAAAGGAAGATATTAGTATAATGAAGGGGAATGTAAAAGGAGAGGTAAAAAAGAACAAGAGCAGACTATGAGTATTGTAGAACATGTGTAAAATATGTATGAGTGAAACGAAGGAAAATACAAGAGAATGGAAAGTTAAAAAATTTCCACAAGTTAAGGAAGAATTTAAAAAAGAAATTACTATTAGTGAATTATATGAAGTACTTAGGAAAGTAAATATTGATACGCTATGAGGCCCAGATGGTGCAGGTCATGGAATATACAAGAAATTAATGGACTGGTAAAGAGAGCATTTTGTAAATGTACTGAATTAATGGTTGACGGAAGGATTTGTTTATGAAGAGTTATTAGTGGGATATTAACATTTATATGGAAGAAATATGAGAAAAATGAAATAAAAAAATGAAGGTCCATCAAACTAAGTAACAGAGTATTTTTAATGAATAAAGAGAATGGAAGAAAAGATGAGGGATATTACGGAAGAAAAATATATGGAATAAAAGGGAAAGAACGTCAAGAATTGTTACCGGTTGTGAGAGAAATTGTGGATGATGTAAGTGAAAGAGAAGATGTGAAACTTACAGTAGATGATATTAGCAAGGCATCTGCTATACAGTAGATTATGCTTTGTGGGATGCTACAGAGAAGTATGGAATAGGTAATATAATTAGGATTATGTATAAGTCAACATATCAAAATAATACACAAAGTGTTAGTGAATGGGTGTTTGAGTAAAGAAATATGCATGACGTGTGGTGTACGACAAAGATGTCCCGAGTGGAATAGTATTTGCATTGGTAATTAATTTGATAGTGAGTGAAGTAGATTATAAAATGAAAGATGCTAGATACATGATTCCAGTAGTTTTGACATAGGCAAACAATACAGTTTTAGTTGCAGAGAAATATGGATGAGGGAAGTGCTGATTTGTCTGAATGGATATTTAAAGGAAATGGGAATGATCTTGAATAAAGATAAAAGTAAGGGTTTGGGTAATGTGAAATTTGAGGGTGTGTATTTTCAATGAATGAAGTGCTAGGGATAAAATTTGTGGAAACATATGTAGTTATAATGCAATGGGAGAGCTTAACAAAAAAAAAAAAAAAGAAAGAAAGAAATCTTCTGTGGAGGACATATAGATTAGGATTCAGGAAAAAGGTTTATCTGGTTAATGCTGTATTCATGGGAAAATAGCATATGTCAAATACTGATATGATTCCCAAAAAATATGAAAAGGAAATTGTACAATTTGTTTTTTATTTCATATGGGGTTCAAGATTAAACCAAATGAAAAGAGGTGTGCTGTATAGTGAAGATGAAGGAGGGATGATATTACTAAATCCAATTGTTTATTCTGCTTCTTTCAACTTGTATAATGTATTAAAATGGGCAAAATAAAAGAATGAGAAATTAATAGTGAGAATGTTTAAATAAATACAAAAAATTCTGGGAGTTGATGAGAATAAGAAAAAATAATACATAAATGAAGACATTACATACAAATTATCAAGAAAATTACTAACATGGAAAACTAAAATTGATTATATACAGAAAGGTAGAAGTATGTGGTATAGTACTGTGATGAAACAATATTAGAGAATTTACCAGAAGTGATTAAAGCCATTATAGTAAGGAAAAAGTGGTGTACCAAGATATTAGTGCCAGAATTTCCTATGGAGACTACACCATATAAAACTAAAGTTGAAACAACGTGTTTAGTTTGTGAGGAGAAAGAGACAACAGAGCATTTTTTTTTTAAATTTAAGAGTGGTGAAACTCTGCAAAAAGCTGTTTGAAGAATTTTTTGAGAAAATTAAATGCCATAAAATCATATGAATATGATTATGTATGGATATCACAAGAACAAGATGAAAGAATATATGAGAAGTGTATACAAAAAAGTTTTGTTTATTAGGAAATGGATTTGGGCCAACATATTGTAAAAACATTAGATTATGGTTGTCGAAGAAGGAGTGGGAGGTCAACTGTGGAAGAATAATGAGACTGTGTGACGATATGAAGTATTGCCAGCTATGCCAGGAGAAGTAGAGCATAGCTACCTGGATTTTTCAAATAATTATATGGCATTTGTATATCAAACTGATCTGTACAGGTGCTTGTTGTAGATCTGAGTATGTATGTACCATTAAGAAGCTTTCCAGTGAGCTAGTGTGCAAGCAAGACTGCCCTTTTGTATGGTGCTGCAGAGGTGCAAGCATGTTATGTATGTGTAGTAGAGTCAGTCAGTTAGTTAGTTTGTTTATATTTTATGTTGCTGCTATCAATTCTGATGTGTTTGTATGTAATAATGTATATAAACAAACATCCAAGTTGCTTCATCTTAACAAGCTACACAAGATGAGCAACATGGTGTCAGAAGTGGGATCCAAAGTCAAGACCATGAGGCACTCAGTTAAAGTTGGAGGAATATATAGGCGTGGATAATCCCTACTGCTCAAACAACTCGCAAAACAGGTCAGAAACAAATTCCAAGTATTAAAACTCGCTTAAATCATTTTTTACTCAAAGAATATAAAACAAAGCACTCAGAACAAATTTCTAGTTAAATGAAATGTCTGAAACTGCGACATATAGATAAGAATATTTGAAATTGTTACAAAAGTGTTTGAAATTATATTGGAATCACATAAACTGTATAAAACAAGGAAAACTACCATATTTTTTTCACTATGTACTACCTTTTCGTATTGACTAAAGCTATTTAAAATCTCCAAAGTGTACAAAGTGTTTGCAAGTCTGTGCAGTATTACATTACAGTTATTTTGCAAAATGCAAAATATTGTTTGAAATGGCTGTAAAGTATAGCCTTTTGAAGAGTTTACTGTACATTTGAATGTTATTACAAGTACCTGGTGTGTGTGATGTTCATACATAATTGCAAGGGCCATATTTTGTATTGTGTTAAGCATACTTTGTTGGCATGGCAGAAGGATTTTTGCAGACATTCTCCACTTGTATTTGATAAGAATGTTGCAGAAAATTGGAGAGTGTTTGGGCAAGAATACAGTTTTCATACAGGCTGCATTTTCTGACAAAGATGCATGTACAAAAGTATTTACTCTGCTTAATTTAGCTGGTTCAGAAGCCATTGAAAGGGAACATTCATTTGTGCATGCACCTGCTGTGTATACATAGGAGGGAGAATACCACCATATACTGGCACCGGCTGAAACGAGGGAAGACCCAGAATGCTTAAAATGTAAATTTAGAGAAATGTGTAACCCGCAAATGAATATTACAATGGAAGGGCATATATTTCACAAATGAAATGAAAAGCCTGCTGAAACTTTTGCAGCATATATAATTGACTTGAGAAATAAGGCTAAAACATGCAGATCTTGTGATTTAAAGGATGAGTTGATAAAAGACAGGCTTGTGTGTGGTATTAAAGATAATGCAGTGAGAAAGACTTTACTTTGAGACAGTGATTTAGCTTTGAATAAGGCCATAGAGATTTGTCAAATATATGCGCTCACAGAAAAGCACACAAACATGTTTACAAACGAGAATAGCTTTGGATACAGCTGCAACAAAGCTAATGTTGATAGTATGCATCACAAGGTTAAAAGATACAGATGAAAAGGTGGAGCTGCCATAGCCCCAACTTCAGTGAAACCCAGAACCTTTCTAGCAAATTTGAAGGTGTGCTCTATAAAGTGGACATGCTCAGTAAAGCAAAAGGGTGAGTCAGCAAACTCAAAGCATGTGTCCTCACCTAGCCTCATACTCAACTGTTGTAATTCTGGTGGAAATCATGATTCTAAAAGAGAAAAGTGCTTAGCTTTTGTTCAGCAGTTCCTCAAATGTAAAAAAGTGGAATCATTTTCAAAGGTTTTGTAAATCAAAAGAGGTACATTCTTTTATTAAAAGAGAACATTCCAAAAGACAAGTTGATCAACTAGAAAGCTGTGACCCTACTTTTTATGTTGATTGTGTGTCTGTGCTTGATGAAACAGTTAATGCAGTAGATTTGTGGGCAAAGAATGAAGTATTTTGTACTGTTCGGATTAATGGAAGACCCACTGAGCTCAAAGCTGATACTGGTTCAAAGTGCAATGTTATGTCAGCAGAAACATCTGCCAGAGTAAGAGCTGGTGAGAAGCTTGATTTGGCTAAGTGTGTGAAACTTGTGGCTTATCGTGGTGAAGAAATTCAAACTTAAGGTTCAGTAGTGCCCTCATGCTACTCCGCTGGGAACAGCTATGACTTGCAATTTTACGTAGTCAAAAGGCACATACAGTCATTATTAGGCATCAGGGACAGTTTGAAAATGGGACTGCTTTCATTTAATGAGAAAGTCCACCATGTAAGCTTGAAAAACAACTGCTCTAATTTCGTACAGACTATTTTTTTCTACCTATGCTGATCTTTTCAAAGATAAACTAGGCAAACTCCCAGTTGTGTTCTCCATAAAGTAAGACCCCGAAGTCAGCCCACTCATCAGACCCGCAAGGAAAGTTCCAGTAGCTATGCAGGGTAGAGTCAAAGCTGAGCTAGACAGGATGGTGCAGCAAGGAGTGATTTGTCCAGTAGACAAACCAACTGAATGGGTATCTTCCCTGGTAGTAGTTTATAAGAAAAGTGCAGATGACATCAGAATAGGTATTTATCCTCGAGACTTGAACAAAGCACTAATATGACCTCATCATCCTATGCATTGAAGAAGTTGCTGCTCTTATGCTAAATGCCACTTTTTTTAGTCTTAGATGCAAAAATTTCATTTTGGCAAACTTTGCTTGACCAGAATCTTCATTGCTAACCACTTTCAGTACTCCTTTTGGCAGGTAAACATTTTTTGAGAATGCCATTTGGGATAAATCCTGCCAGTGAAGTCTTTCAACATGCAATGGAACAATTATTTTCAGGTTATCCATGTGCTATTATAGTAGACAATATTCTTGTAGGAGGTAATGGTGAAGTTGAACATGATAGAAACCTCACGAAAGTTCTAGAATGAACTAGTGAAGTAGCTGATTCCTCAGAAGTGCAAATTCAGGCTACGAGAAGTTACTCATGTTGGTCATTTGCTTACCAGTTCAGGCTTACAACTAGATCCTGCCAAGAAACCACAATTCTTGAGATGCCAGCTCCAGAAAATGTTCAAGCACTTCAACATTTTCTTGGCAAGTCCATTTCAGATTTGAGCCAACTTTCAGCACCATTAAGAGAGCTGACATGCAAAGATGCAACTTGGTCATGGTTAGAACAGCATTTGATGTCCTGAAACAGAGAATTGCCAGTCTACCTACTTTAAGATACTATGATGTTCACAAACCAGTGACTCTTTCTTCTGATGCTTCTAAGTTTGGTCTTAGTGCAGTCATTCTTCAAGAGGGTAGACCAATAGCCAATGCTTTGAAAACTCTAACCCAAACTAAAATGTAGTATGTTCAAATAGAGAAAAAACTTTTGGAAATTGTGTTTGCATGTTCAAAGTTCCATGATTATATTTATGGCTGACCTATTCAAATTGAGATCGACCACCAACCTCTACTCACTAGTTTGAGAAAGCCTATGCATACAGCTCCTGCGAGATTGCAATGTATGATGTTGAAACTGCAAAAGTATAATTTCAGTCTTGTTTGCGCAAAGACAAACTTCTTCATCTTGCTAATACTTTATCCAGATTGCCCTTAAAACCACTGACCAGTATGAAAATGAGCAACCTGATTTTAAAGTCAAGGAAGTGAGAAATGTTTCTTCTAAAAGTCTTGATGAGCTTAGAACTCATACAGCTTCAGATCCAATTCTCCAAAAGCTCAACCACTTTATCGGTCAAGGACTGCAGTCAAAGCAATCTTGTTTACCTCTAGACGTGCAACCATATTTTCCCTACAGAGATGAGATTTTGTCCGACAATGGTATCATCATGAAAGGTCCAAAAGTGATTGTTCCAAAATCCTTGCAACAAGAGTATATTAGCAACTTGCATCGTGGCAACCCAGGAACTGATTCTACCAAAAGAAGGGTGAGAGGACTAGAATTTTGGCTTTCTATGTCAAGTGATATTGAGACAGTACTTTCATCTTGTTCTGTTTGTAATAATAATAAACCACATCAAGAGAAAGAACCACTTCAGCTAAATCAGATTCCTGGACTACCTTGGTCAACAGTAGCTACAGACATTTTCGAATGGAATGGTCAACATTATTGGTATTAGTAGACTCTTATGCATACTGGTTCGAGACTGTCTTACCTCCTAATCCCATGTCCAGTACTGTCATTACTAAGTTGAAGAGACATTTTTCTGTCCATGGTAGTCCGCACAAAGTTATTTCTGACAATCGTGCACAGTTTGCAAGCCAGCAGTTCAAGAGATTTGCTAAAGAGTAGGACTTTATTCATGTTACGAGTAGTCTTGAGTACCCAGTCAAGTGGTTTGGCAGACCGTGCAGTTCGAAGTACAAAACAGTTGTTAGAGAAGTTGAAACAAGACAATACCAATGTTTTCCTGAATCTTCTGAATCTCAGAAACATTCCTCATGATAAACATCTTGGTTCACCTGCCCAGAGACTGATGTCTAGACAAACCATAACCACATTACCAATCAGTAGCAATTTGTTGGTACCATGTGCAAAGAACAGCAAAGCAGTGAAAGCTCAGCTCCTGAAAAAGCATTTGTCCCAGAAGTCCTATTATGATAAGACCAGCAAACTGCTCAATCCATTACAAAAACTCCAGCTTTACTCTGTCGCATATCACCTACTCAGAGGCGATCTCTGCCTAACATACAAAGCTATGTCAAACCCAGAGCTGTTGGACATACTCCACGTAAAGAAATCCCAATCCCTCCGAGCTACACGCCCTAGGGACCTAAACCTTGTCACCACAAAAACAGAACATGCTGGAGGGATAGATTCCTGTCCCAGAGACTTCCCATACTCTGGAACAAACTACCTATCTATATCAAACAAAGTTCCTCATTAGCACTCTTCAAGAAAAATCTTGATGATTGGATGGGAGATAGGAAATTCACCCCGAGGATCACTTCTGTGACTCTGCTTGACAGGGGCACAGGAAAATAATTTTCTTGGGTGGCAAAAGCCAGGGTACCATTTGGCTAGGGTTATATAGGCCCTAGGGCCAATAGCCTAGTACCTATCTATGAACTTATAAGAAGGGGAGATAGTGAGGATGCAGACAGCAAAAGGTTTTGATTGGATTTGAATCATGAAAAGTTTATGTCCAGAGCTGAGATTGTACATTGTGGAATCACAAGGAGTAGAATTTAGATGGAATTGGAAACCTACCGGTGTCTGAGCCAGTATTGCAGCATCTTGCCTGTGATAAAGACTCTAGTTCTCAGAGTGACTTAGCCAATATTTCAATTCTCAAGGACATTCCAGCAAAAATCCCTGTTCCTGACAATATCCCTGAAAGTCCTAAAGCAGATCATTCACAAATAACTGTCCCTGTTGCTAAACTCAGTTCTAACTGCTAAATTACTAGATTTGGTCACATTTCCAGACCATGATCCAGATACACAGCAACTTGGACATGAATCATTATTGTCTGTACAATTTGCATGCATATTCAAACATCATTATCATTGCAAGACAGCTCAGTAAAGATGGAGGATGTAGGTCAGAGTGTTTATGCACCTTTAAGAAGCTTTTCAGTGAGCTAACACGTAAGTATAAATACTGAGTATGTGCAAGCAAGACTGCCATTTTGTAGTGAGCTGCAGAGGTGCAAGCATGTATGTATGTGTAGTAGTCAGTTTGTTTATATTTTATGTTGCTGCTATCAGTCCTGATGTGTTTGTATGTAATAAAGTATATAAAAGAACATCCGAGCCTCTTCATCTTAACTAGCTACACTAGACTAGCAACACTTGTGTTGAAAATGTATTTGTAAAGCTGTTTGCATTAAGAAATGTACCAACAATGGGTCCTGCTGGAGAGAGAAAAGAAAGAAATACACCTGTATGTCAGAATGTATTATAATTGTTGAAATTAACAGAGGATAGAAGAGAACAGGTTAAGCTCAGCCCCAGCTAACTTTAAAAAAAAATATTCTGAAAGTAAATTACTTAGTTAAGGCCATAAAGATTGTATCTCATGGGTCTAATGCAGTCATAGACAAAAAGTCTGTTCTAGGAAAGTTTCTGTATTGTTATTGGGGATGAACTAATTGTTACTCTGGAAGGGTAGAAGTTTGAAATTGTTTTATGACTTCCAGAAGCTGTAAAGCATCTTAGCAAAGCTGGTCCTTTAGAGAATATTTTAACCTTTAAGAGTACTTATATTTATTTTGTGACACTATGACCACTCCTGAAAGCCCTGCTGTTTGGTCAACATTACAATTTGTATTACTATTAATTTCACTCAGTATAATTGGGTACCCGTGTATGGGCCTTAGAGTAGCTGGCTTTGGAGTGTATGGTGGCAGTAACTACCCTATAGTTTGGGCAGAGGGGCATAGCTAGTAAATCTGTGCCAGCCTTTCCCAAGTTTGTGTGTGCGTGTGTGTGTGTGTGTGTGTGTGTGTGAAAATCAAATATCAAAAAGAGTGTGTGTTTCAGCTACCTGGAGCAGGGACACACAGTACTGGTTTCACAGAGATAGTGGCGGAGGACTCGTCAGTGGTGAGAATTCAGGCTCCTTGATTACCGGTCCAGAGGGGAGACGTCACAGGTTGTCATAAGAAAAATAAGAACTATTAAAAAAAATACCCCTGTTAAAACGACTGTTTTTTCTGATATAAAAAAATGAGACCACAATAAATCATTTCAAAACTTTTCCCACCTTTAATGTGACCTATAACCTGTACAATTCAACTGAAAAACAAACAAATCTGTTAGGGGAAAAATATAAAAAATAAAAAAAACATACAAGAAGCTGGTTGCATAAGTGTGCACACCCTTAAACTAATACTTTGTTGAAGCACCTTTTGATTTAATTACAGCATATCCACTGTATGTGCCTGTAACTATGTACATTTGGTACATATGTAAATAATATTTTTATGTTCTGTTAAATAAAGGACCCCTACTCTTTTCAGTAAGTGCCCTAGGATCTTTCACATCCACCTGAACTACAACCAGCTCATGCAGATGGAACCTCAGTTTAATATCTCATCCGAAAAACTAAATACACAGGGTGCAGCACCCCCCAATGCTGCACTGCAGAGTCAGAAATCCAATCACTTGAAGTGCGAATAGAACTCACAAGCTTTCTGTCTTAAAGCACCAAAGGTAAGTGTGCTACCTATTGTGCCACTGACACTGTTCATTGTGGTCTTTTCTGTGTATACCTGCAAAGGCCCAGGGGAAAGACATGACTCAAGGGCTTCAAAAAATTACTATCAACATCTCTCTAATATTTATAGGCTTGTGTCTGTCAACAAGATGCCACAGCTCTTAACTTTTATCCCCTCTGAAACCACTCCCCACATCAGGTCTGAAGAGTGTGTGGTGACTGATGGGAAGCGGGTAGGAAAAGAGAACATTAAGACTTGGATTGCAACCTATATGGTCCACCACCATCCACACTCCCTCGTTACAAATCTCAGAAATGGGATCTGAAAGGACAAATGGGTGTAGATGCTGAATCCAGACTGATCTGAGATACCACTGTATTTTCATCATGTGTCATCTGGCCAGGGAAAGCATGACAATCATTGATGCTATGGACCCCAGAATTCGGAGAAATTCCCTTCCATATGTATGGTTTTCACTGGAGAAATGCATGAAAAACTGTTGTCTGCTCTGTCTGGAAGAAGAAAGACTCTACCCAAGACAGAGTCAACAAATATCCCAGGAAAATCATTCAGTGAGAAGGGATCAGAAAAAAATAAGTTTATTAGAAAAACCCAGACTAAATAGATGTTTCTAAAGAGCTGTTAAAGGCTTTTGACAGCTGGAAAAAAAAGTCTGCAAAGGAAGACATCATCCAAATATGGAAAAATATGAAAGCCTTCATGCCTGCAGTTAAGCAATGACTTGAGCTACGCATTTTATGAATACCCTTGGTGGAGTGGAAAGTCCAAAGGGTAAACACAAAAGTGATCATGTAAGCCAGACACAGCAAATTGTAAGAAATGAGTGAAATACTCCATGATGGGGATGTAATTATAAGCGTCCTTCAGATCCAGCTTTACAACTAAAGAGATAACACCTTGTACTTAAGAATCTTGACAAAAAGGTTTAGAAAAAAAAGCTCCAGCAAAGGCCTCCATAATCTCTCTGTTTTTGGATCTAGAAAAATTCATTAATTAAAAACCTTCTGTGTAGAGACATGCGTGAATGGGCGTACCTTCGTTGAAGGTTGTGCGTCAGGGCTGGTAACTCGGCACGTAAAAATCAACTACCAGTCATTAGTGGACCGGAGTTCCGCTGTGGCAACCCCTAACCGGGAAAAGCCGAAAGACACAACAACAACCTAGGAGATTTTGGGGGCACAAGTTCTACTACTCCCTGAGACATAATGCATTGCAGAATGGGAGGAAACAGATCTGATTCCTTAGACAAGAGTGAATCCCTTGGAAGGGGGTTTGAGAGATTCCCATTGCCAAGTACATCCCCGCTAGATGGCACTCAGTACGCAGATGTCTTAATCTCATACCATAATGGAAGGCAAAGACTCAAGAGACATGGGAAGGTTGCCAGAGTCGGATGGTGAGAAGAGCATGAAAAGGTGGATAGTCATGCTGACTGAGAGGGCTGTCCTTGATCTTTAGTGTTGTTTCCATTCTTTTTAGAGCCTCCTTTCAATCGTTGTATAAAACCCTGTTTGCTGGTAAATTGCTTATTAGAGAAGGAAGCTGATGTGAAGGGATTTGCTCTTAAAAAGGAGGGAGTGAAAAATCTGAGACAGTCCTTGAATCAGTTTTCACCTTTCATCACACCTCTTAAGCATCCCAACTGCAGAAGGGCCAAACTGAACATCTTTATCTAAGGGAGAATTTCACCATCACAGGGACGTCGGGAGGCATACGCACTGTACTGATTTCAGTACAACTTCTTAGAAGAGGGGGTAGCATTTAAAAAAAAAAAAAAAAGTAAGTATTTTTAAAGGTTATTGGCTCCTTTAAGGGGGATACGAGCCAGTCGGAAGTGAGCTCACGTCATGTCCGGCTGGCCACGAGCGGGAAATGTGCAGTAGCGAGCAAGTGGAAGAAGACGATCGCAAATTGATTATCGCGAGCAGGAAATGTTATGATGTAGTTGGAAGGCAATCGAGTGTCACGAACAGATTATCAGGTAAGGTGTGTGTGTGTGTCTGCGTGTCTGTGTGTAAATGCCCCCACAGAATACACCTGCTGGCTATAGGTGTTCAGGCTCAAACCCTGTACCTTTGCTTCAGGGTAAGAAGAGCCTATAGTCCTTAACCATCGCCATTTCTGAACTTTGTTAAGATTTGTTTTTCTAATGGTTGTTAGCTATGGTGAGAAGTGAGAACTGAGAACTGAAGTTGTATTTCCCCCATTATTGTTTTTGTTGTTTGTCCAGGTTTTTTGTGCTAAGATGTGAAGTGAGAACTGTATTTGTATTCCCTCATTATTGGCTTTGTTTGTCCAGGTTTTTTTGTGCTAAGAGGTTGAGAGCTATCTAAATGATAGCCATTAAGTTTGTCTTCCCATTTTTCAAACTGCTGATTTAGCATAGTGGTATGTTGCACTGACTGTAATGCATATGGTTCTGGGTTCAAGACATGCATGGTGATAACACAGCATTTTATTCTAGCAACTTTCCAAAATTATACAAGCAATGTTTAAAATGTGCCCTTGGTTTTTGGGCTTTTGTCCCCCCCCCCCATTAAATGTTGGCTTTTTCCAGATTTCTGGTGCTGCAAAGTTCAGAGATTCAGTTGAGTGTTGACATTTTACAAGGAGCCGAGAGCTGCAGTGGAACTAAAGTTTAGTGCTGCTTATGCCGAGTCTCCTTGTACTGTTAATAGCGCAACAGGTAGTGTACTTGCTTTTGATGCAGAAGGGTGTGGGTTCTTCTCCCACAGTAGGTAGATGCACTGCTGATACTGTACTGTGTTGTAAAGGGGGGGGTGGATGCTGTAGTCCGTTTTGGCGAAGATATCTAGTAGTAACTATGAACCTGTTATCAGTTTGCCATCCATTCCCTATTGCAATATTACTAGCGTATCATTGTTTTTAATGCAACATAAGCAATTTATTCCTCAAGGGCAACAGACACTTTATTTATAGATGAAACCATGAAATATAAAGTGGTTTGCTAGCAGCAGCCTCTTCATTAGTTACAGATTTCTTTAATGTGGAATTATGTAGATGGCTTTTACTAGTTCAGAGATTGTGCATATTTACAGATACTGGTGGACTGTAGAAGTTTGAGTAGACTTTTATGATGGAAATGTTATGAATTGGGCTGTTTTGTCATTATTGGTGCATGCATTTTGTTTCATGGTTTACTGGAAAAATGTTCAAACCAATAAATTTAAAATGATCTCCAATAACTATACTGTATTGTACAAGGAATATAATTTAATACAATCAGGAAGGTGTATCAAAGAGCATGTGTATGTTTCATGTGCAAGGGGCCTATGATTTGAAAACAGCCCAAAGTTAATCTTTATCTGCCACTGGCAAAATGTATTTTCTTTGAATGTGGGTTTCAATGCTGTTTCAATGAATGTGAGTTTCAAAGGCAGAGAAGTTTTAATGCTAAGTCTAGTTTCATTGTGAGACTGCATTGCTTTGTTTAGCAGATATTTATTGGTGTCTGTGCTGTAAAATGCAAAATAAAACTTTTCTGGCAAATCATTTAGGAATGAAGTCACTAAATAATGACCGTTAAGTTTCAGACATCACAATCTCCAGAAAAATGCATGCTAAAGCAAGACCTGATATTCTGTCAACTGTCTTAAGTTTATACAAGATCAATTTTTAGTACTGTTTGTATGTTCCCCCAATATATTTGGCCTTGTCCAGATTTCCTGCATTAACAGGTTGAGAGGTATGTGCAAATAAATCGCTTTATAGAATTAGGAATATCCAAACCTCTCAACTGTCCCCAATTTTGGTTCAAAATGTTGCTCTCCCCCTAATAATCTCTCCGCAAAATAACAATTTTGGAAGAAAACGTGGAGGGTTTGCTTTTATAAATAACTGTAATGATCAGAGTTATACATTACTTTTATTGCAGAAATGCATGTAGATTCTCTAATTTTGTCAGCTGCTCAAGTTAACTGTGCTCATATTAAAATGGTGTCCCTTCTTTGACAGGTTCCCAGCTGTATTGTCTGGCAATTTTATATTTTTGCATCACATTTTTGGTCCGTTTTTCATAAAATTGCGTTTTTCTGGCAAATTAGTGGCAAATCGTTAAAGACTGAAGTTAGAAAATAATGGCAGACATTTGAGTTTCAGATTTCATACCTTTCAGAAAATTCATACTACTGCAAGACCTACTACTATTCTATTATCTTTCTAAGTTTATAAGAGCAATATTTTAAAAAATGTCCTTATTTTAGGGCCTTTGCCTCAGTTTTATTTAGGAGTGTGTTGCTCTAAGAGGTTGAGAGGTGTGTGTGTGTGTGTGTGTGTGTGTAAGTAGGCAGGTAGCATACCTCTCAACTGTCCAAATTTTGCAGAATGTCCAGATTTTTGCCCCATATTTTTTGTCTGTTCCTCATAAATTTTGTGATTTTCTAGAAAATCGTTGAAGGCTGAAGTTGCTAAATAATGACAGACATTTGAGTTTCAGACTTCATGTCCTTTAGAAAAATTCATACTAGCACAAATCCTGTTATTCTAGCAACTTTCTCATACTAGCACAAATCCTGTTATTCTAGCAACTTTCTAAGTTCACGAGAGCATTTTTAATATCTGTCCCTGTTTATTTTAGGCTTTGTCCATATTTCTTGCACTAAGAGGTAGGTAGGGGTGTGTGTGTGAATGAAACACCCTAGTTAGGGGTAGCAGGTGGTTAGTAATTTACTCAAGCTCAAAACCTGTACCTTAGTTACAGAAAACAAAAGCATGAATCCTCTACCCCAACTACCATGCTGCATTTTTCAAAGAACTGACTTTTAGGTTCATTTTCAATTCAAGGAACCGAGTTTGAGTGAATCTATATTATATTACCGAAGAGGCATTACAGCGAATGCCTCTTCATCGACATTAAAAGAGTGAACTGTGAATTACGAGAATGGCCGTAGCTTGGCTGGGGAGGGGGGTAGCAGTTTGAGAGGTGTGAGTACAAATTTGAAAATCCTAGCTACACCCCTGCACCATCAGGAAGATTTTGAGAATGAAGCCAGGAAAATCTCCTCAAAACTGATCCAGAAGCAGCAGCAGCTCTGGAGAAAGAAACAGCAACATCATAAGCACAGTTGAAAATATGCTCAATCACACAAAAAACAGCAGTCACAGAAGCATTTACTGAATTCTTAACCTCAGAAGAAGGAAGGGTCACTATAAACGTCTGCATGTTCTCAAAACATAATAAAAACTTTTATCATATGAGTTTGGTATTTTAAAATTCTGGAAGTTAATGTACTAGAATAATTTTTTTTTCCTCCATCTTATCGACTGCTTTTTCATTTGTCATGGGAAATGGATCTAGCAGGCTTAACCTGTTTAGAAGACACTTGTTTATCTAGTTGCTGGGTCTGCTCAGAGATTAGAGAACAGGTACTTGTGTATCTAGAGTACCTTGTAAAACTGATCAGACTTCTTGTGAGCAGGAGGCTTTGCATTAAGGAAGGTAGAAGCAGTGTGAAAAACACTCTCTATGGGAGGCAAGACAGGAATGATAGCTGCAGTTTTAGGCATCTATAACTAACAAATAATACATTTTTTGTGTCACAGGAATTCCATTCTGGTTCCACTGAAAAACTTCTCATCTCAGATAAAACATCAGTAAAAAAAAATCTCTTCAGCAGGGAAATCTGATGACAAGAGGTTTCTTAGAATCAGACTAAAGAAATTGCTGAAGCACAACCACCCACCTTCAACATTTGCTCATCTAACTGATATTTCCTGTTACAAATAAAAGAGATGCTACCTTTTCTTGTGTAAAGAATCAGAGGGCAAACAAAAAGCATTAATTACACCTTAGCAAGTCTCTGTAAATCGGCCCTGTCCATATAAACAGACACAGGAGACTATAACAACCTAGTCCCAGCTTTCATCTCCCTTTCATGGCCAGGTGAAGACCCTTCACTTGTCTCTTTGCCTAACCCCAATAAAAGTGGGTCGCCTTTGCCAAACAAGGACATCCCTACAGCTGCTGAGGATGTGGCTATCTCCCAGTCTTTGGTGACCAAGAAAACTACACCAAGAGGACCGGGGGAAAAAGATGGGCAGTCTGAGGAACATGCAGCCATAGCAGAGTCAGCCACCACTGGCTGGCCTGCTACCTGAACACTGCATTACAATTTTCTTCTTTTTGCATGCAGAGGAAGGCAATGTCTCACTGGAGGTTACACCACAAGTAAGCCAAGGAAGAAATACTGAAAGTGGGGAATGGAGCCTGGACAAGTCAATAATGTGTAAGGCAGAGAAAATATATTTCTGTAAGTTGCACTTAACATAATAGATGTTTGAATTCCTCAGTGCTACAGAAGCTTTTGGCTATATGGGGTGTACCCTGCCCAAGATACAATACAACCAGACAGTTTCACAAAGCTCTTGCTACCACCCACATCTACATTTAGACTGCTGGTTGGCTTGCCCCTTGGAGGAAAATCAGCAGAGTAGACAATTTCTGGACTTTCTTACCCATACAGAGAGAGAGATTTTACTCATTCTGAACCTATAAAACAGAAACAGAAACAAGTAACTACTCTGAGCTATACTGCTCAGACAAGCTCCTCGCGGTCCTGCAGAGTGGTCCTAGCTACAGAGAACTCAGAAAAGCGACTACTTTCTGGATTTAAGTATCTTTGCTGTTTTCTTACTTGGAATAACGTCTGTAGCTTAACCTGAACAAGCTTAAACTGTTTTTAGCTGTTTGCTGCATTATTTTAAAATCTGCACTTAAAGTTACTTTTTAGTCGAATTTGATCGAAAGTTTGTTTGTTTGTTTAATTTAACTGTTGAGGCTGCCCACTAAAGTGTGCTAGCCTGTGTAACTGATTTATCACTGTTTCTGCATTTTCTGTGTGTTTCTATCAAAAAAACAAAAAAATAATCCTTGTTTCCTGCCTCTCCTCGACTAGTTTAGACCAGTTTACAGGCATTGCTGTATTCTGGGCTGTGGTGTAGTTCCTGTGTTGTCCATTACCTTACTTGGATAGAAGGAAGTTTCTTTGCTCACCATTGGGAGTGGGGAGCCTTGAGCAGCCTACCTGTCCCTGTAGGAAGTGACCTCAGCACAAGAGCCGTAGTAATTGGTTGTTTTGGACCGTTTCTAGTTCTTTTGTAGTTCCCTGTTTAAAATCCGCCTCTGGGCATTTTTTTCTGGCTATACTGCTCAGACAAGCTCCTCGTGGTCCTGCAGAGTGGTCCTAGCTACAGAGAACTCAGAAAAGCGACTACTTTCTGGATTTAAGTATCTTTGCTGTTTTTTACTTGGAATAGCTTCTGTAGCTTAACCTGAACAAGCTTAAACTGTTTTTTAGCTGTTTGCTGCATTATTTTAAAATCTGCACTTAAAGTTACTTTTTAGTCGAATTTGATCAAAAGTTTGTTTGTTTAATTTAACTGTTGAGGCTGCCCACTAAAGTGTGCTAGCCTGTGTAACTGATTTATCACTGTTTCTGCATTTTCTGTGTGTTTCTATCAAAAAAACAAAAAAACAAAAAAATAATCTTTTGTTTTCCCGCCTCTCCTCGACTAGTTTAGACCAGTTTACAGGCATTGCTGTATTCTGGGCTGTGGTGTAGTTCCTGTGTTGTCCATTACCTTACTTGGATAGAAGGAAGTTTCTTTGCTCACCAGTGGGAGTGGGGAGCCTTGAGCAGCCTACCTGTCCCTGTAGGAAGTAACCTCAGCACAAGAGCCGTAGTAATTGGTTGTTTTGGACCATTTCTAGCTCTTTTGTAGTTCCCTGTTTAAAATCTGTGTTTGCACGGCTTTGCGCGGTTGTGTGCATAGCGCAGTGCCGGTTAAACAAGGTTAAACGTCTTCTGGCTCCGCCAAGTGTGCTCTTCAAATTTTTCCTTAAGGAAGCTCTACTCTTAGTATAATCAGACTACTCACTATACTATAAGCCTAGCACTTGTTCTCAAAACTTCTCTACTAAGTAAGCACTCTCGTACTAAGTAAAGCACTACATCCACCTACCACCCCTGTGAATATCCACTTCCCTTAAAGGCACAGCACTCCCTTGTACTGTTCTAGCATGTTGAGTGGTAGATTACTGGCGTCTTCTCCAGTTCTGCTGGTTAATCTGGGTATCTTGAGACAATGCTACAATTGTCTCATGTACACAGACAACCCTCTCCTCCTCCCAACAAACACAAATACATGTGAGAGATGCAACTATATGGCCAAACTGGAGGCTGAACTCTCTCAACTCAGGGCTGGCATGACCAGACAGGAGGAGATGGTAACCACACACACAACAAACCCAGTCCCACATAGACCTACCACAACTGCAAACCAAACACATAAAAACACAAAGACATACTCGGAGGCTCTAATAAAAAACTTACCAAAACAACAGAGGCTCCCAAAGCAGACATCCAAAAATCCACCACCTCAAAACAAAACACATGCAACACATACTTCAATAAATCAGTGTGTCAACCAATCACAGCCCTTAAGGCCAAACACCATGCCTGATACAGTAGTAATAGGTGACTCTATAGTCAGACACACTGATGTCCCGCTTACCAGGCTGAACAAGGAGAGGGTGACTGTGCACTGCCTATCGGGAGCTAGGATCCGCCACATAACACACGCACTCAGGTCACTCCAAAGCAAGTACAAATATGACTCCGTCATTGTCCATGCTGGCGTGAATGACCTGAGACGTACCTCCCTGGACTACATGAAAAGAGACATAGAGGAGCTCTCCGATTATGTAGCCCACGCTGGTATGACCCTGACCCTGAGCAGCATCTTGCCCTCACCAAGAATGATGCCACAATACAAAGACAAGATGATCAGCTTTAACAATTGGCTTAAGTACTGGTGTCATTCTAAGGGGATCCAATGTCTGTCTGCCTGGGATGACATGTTGGACAAGCCTCGCTGCTTCGCAAGGGATGGCTTACACCTGTCACCACTGGGCTTCCGGATATTGGCTAAGGCTCTTGCCATCCCCATAGTGCCTTTTTTAGGTAAGGCTCAAAAGACAAACCCACCTCCTTAGAAAACAAAAATGGAAAAAAACTAAGGGTAATGCTGCTCAACGCCAGAAGTCTAAATCTCAAGATGCAGGCACTCGATGCACTCCTCAGCATGGAGAACATCAACATCTGTGCAGTAATTGAAACCTGGTTCAAGGCTCCTGAGAGCACCCCAGCACTACCAGGCTATACCTCGTATCATGCTTTTCAGCCCCAAAACCTGGGCCGAACCACAAAGGGAGGGGGAGTGTCCATATTCATCAAGGACACCCACACCTCCAAGTTAGTAGCAACACATGAAGCATCAGAGACCATACAAGTGCAACTAACCATAGGCAAAACTGCTATACAACTGGTAGCATGTTACAGACCACCTTCCCAATCTCAGGAACCCCACTCAGCCTTCCTGAAGACATTGGAGGATATGAATGTATCACAAAATACCATCATACTGGGAGACTTCAACTACCCAAACATAGATTGGGTACATTATTCTAGTCCTAACACCCTAGCCCAAAGGTTCCTGGAATTCATAAATTCAAATGCACTGGAACAACTAGTCACCTCTCCCACTAGGGGAGATAATATACTAGACCTGATCATCACAAACATGGGGACAAAGTGCTCCACACCGGAGGTATACCCCTCACTAGTGAGATCTGACCACAAACTAATCACCCTGGATATACATATCCCACCTCCACCCCCAGCACAAAAGACCACAGTGAAAAACTTCTCAAAAGCAGACTTCACTCTTCTTAAGACTGAGATGGTATCCTTTAAGCCCACTGGGCCAGTGGATACCACATCCCACAATGCCGAATCCTTCACAAATGCTTTCTATGGGCATCTCCAAGAATGCATGGATCACGCAATCCCAAATAAATCCAAGTCCCTCTCCACCAAAGGCAAGCGTCCTGTCTGGTGGACCTCAGCCATTAACAAATTGTATAACAAAAGAAGGAAGCTACTGCACGTCAGAGCAAAATCCCATAAAGGGAAGACATCTCTGATCAACATTAGCAGAAAACTACGTTCTCTCATAAAAACATCCAAGGCCAACTTTGAGAGAAAAATCGCTAAGGACACTAAAGATAACCACAAAGCCTTCTTCAGCTATGTTAGAAACCTGGGCGGAAACCCTCAGATATGCTCAGAGTTAGTTCACAACAACAAAAAATACACTGAACCCACAGATATTGCCAACATTCTGGCTGACAGGTTCAGTGCAAATTTCTCCCCTCCCTCACCCCCAAAAGAAGAAATACTTATCCCAGCTGAATGTAATCGCCCTGTCATCTCAGATGTCCAAGTGAGAACCGCCCTCAACAAAGCTAAAAACACAGCATCAATGGGACCTGACGGTATCCCGGGTTGCGTGTTATGTGAACTCCAAGAGGAGCTAAACCCGCACATAAAAATGCTATTTAACCTTAGCCTTACTACAGGATATGTACCTGAACACTGGCGTACAGCAACAGTGGTCCCACTCCACAAAGGGGGTACCTCTACAGACCCTGGGAACTACCGCCCCATAAGCTTAACCAGCCTGGTCTGCAAAGCTATGGAAAGAATCATTATGGAACTCATAAACAGAGACATAGGGGACCTACAGACACTTGACCCCACCCAGTTCGGCTTTGTAAAGGGCAGATCCTGCCTTTTGAACCTTGTTGACTTTTTCGAAACAGTCACTAGAGCCACTGATGAGGGCAAAGCAGTCCATACAGCCTACCTGGACTTGGCTAAGGCCTTCGACACAATACCCCACAAAGGCATCATAGATAAGCTCAACAGCTTAAACGTAAACCCTTATGTCACTAGATGGGTTGCAAACTAGCTAAAGGACAGAACCCATAAAGTTAAAATCGCTGGAGCAATGTCAGACTCTAAGCCAGTCACAAGTGGTGTCCCACAGGGATCTGTCCTGGGACCCCTCTTGTTCTGCACTTATTTCTCAGATGTTAAAGCAAACATGGGAGGGTTGTGGCTGACAAAGTTCGCAGATGACTGCAAACTAGGCGCCATAGTCAATACACCAGCGGACACATACATCCTACAAAAAGGCCTCACAGAAATGGACAACTGGTGCCGGAGTCACGGCCTTTAACTAAATGCCAAAAAATGTATAGACATCCCCTTTGGGAAAAACAAAGTACCCACAAATTATCACATAGACAGCAACCCACTGAGTATGGAAAAAGTAATCAGAGACCTAGGGACCCAAGTCGAAAGCGACCTCTCATTTGACACCCACATTGCCAAAGTGGTTAGAAAAACATTCTACCTTGCACACCTCATCATGAAGGGATTCACATCCAGATCCAAGGATGTCATTGTACCCCTATACTCCTCCCTCATCAGACCCATGATTGAGTACAATGCCCAATTTGGTATGTACCTCACCCGGCATTTGCAACAGCTGGAGAGACCACAAAAGTACCTCACCAAGAGGATCAAGGGTCTCCAACATATGTCTTATTCTGCCAGACTAAAGAAACTTCAGCTCTATTCAGTAGCATACCGCCTGCTCAGAGGTGATCTCTGCCTGATGTACAAGGCCATGTCCAATCAGGATCTGATGGACATGCTCCATCTCAAAAAATCCAAATCCATCAGGACCACGAGAGCTAAAGACTTAAACCTCGGCACAAGTATGAATAGGACATGCTGGAGGGATAGATTCATAACCCAGAGGCTTCCCATGCTTTGGAACAAGATCCCAGTTCATATTAGGCAGAGCCCCTCACTGACTCTCTTCAAGAGAAATCTTGATGAGTGGATGGGAGATTGTAGGTTTACCCCAGGGGTCACATCTGTGTCACTGCTAGACAGGGGCACAGTAAACTAATTCTATTATATAAGGGGACCTTCATTGTGTCACTACTAGACAGAGGCACAGTATTCTAAATTTATTCTGTATATTTTTGTACCATTTCATGGGGTGGCAAAAGCCACATCACTATGGCTAGGCTTACAAATGCCCCAGGGCAGATAGCCAAGTACTAAACTATGAAACTATGAAACTATATCCCAGCAACTAACTGTTTTTATTGTTCCCCTCCTGTCATCTCCTTTTTTGTTCCTTGTTAGCCAGGAGGTGGCAGAAATTGTTTATTTTACCTTACAACGAGAGTAAAGAATTTGAAAGGGAACTTGAAAATATTTTAGAAACTCCTTGAATTAATTTCCCTCTTTCATTAAATTGCTAGGGGACCTGAGTAGCAGAATGGCCAAACAAAACCTCCTTAACTAAACTAGGTTTTAAAATCACAGATTTTATTCATCAGCAAATAATTTTTAGTTACGTATTCAGGCATACTTACCTCATCAAAAGTTTAGCAGTAGCAGTGGCCCTTGAAACAGTATTTACACAATCATGCACACTTTTCAAATCATGTTTAGATACTTAAGATAAATTAGAAATGATAAGATTGAGCTAGGGACTACCTTCTGAAGACAATGTGGCAGAATATTCATGCAGAAAGTATGACAGAGTATTCCCTCGAATGGTCTACACAACTAAATAAACTTCCACACATTTAAGAATTCTGTGTATTAAAGTGGAAGAAGAGAAAATTCTCTTACCAAATCTGTCAAATTTATCTAAATGAGTAGGGTTAGAGTTGACAAAGAGTTGTTTCCAGCTGGTGATAACATCCAAAAAACAGTTCAATTAGATCTAAGATGAGAAGACAAGAATTTGTTAGCTTGAGGTACTTTATAAAGTCTGTCTGCCTTTTTGGGGACAGAGGTTGAGAGTCAAGTTTATTACAGGTGGTATTTAATACATCATCCAAGGCTTGCAAAATGGGAAACATTGGTGTTGTATTTGGCGCCATCCATTTGCAACACATCATAGTATCTCCTTAGTTCATGGGGACTTTCACCCATAAAAAGTACATCATTCATCGTGAAAACAGTTTCAGAAAAGGAAAACTCCAAACAGGGAGCTGGAGGGGACCAACATTTTCTCAGAATTATAGTTTTGGGCTTGTTAATCTCTGGGAGAAGAAACCCTGTCTCAGTCAATGTTAGAGTCCTCTAATAAACTTTCGACAGGAATCTGAGTACTGACATTGCACTCTGGTAAGGACTTCTGAGTTCCAGGATTAACAGTCTGTAATAATGTCCTGGCTAAGGTAAGGGAATCATCTGTAGAGATACAGTGTCCTCAAAAGAGCAATGTCTAAACTTTTGTTTTTTCTTTACAGGGACCTCCATGGAAGAGTGAATGGGGGATGGTACTTTACTCCTGGCAAGAGTTGTCCTTCCCCAACCATCCAAGAAGAACTTCCCAAAGCATCTCCCAGACCCAAAGAAGATGGTTCCCCTTTGCCGGATCAGACACTGAAACAGCTGCAGTGGATGTGGCTGAACCCTGGTCCATATTTCCTGAAGGGGTTACATCAGAGGAACCAGGAGTTATAAGTGACTGGTCTGAGGAACAATGGTTGGCCACGACAGAGTCACCCACTAACAGCTGATTCCGAGCCTGCAGTGGGAGGAAGGGATTCTTAATGTGTTGCTTTTTCTTTTAGGGTATCGTGGGAAAAGAGCCAGCAGGATTGACGTACCCATGCTGTAGCTGAGGAAGAAACCTGAATGTTGCTAAGCACTGCCAGAACTAGTCAGTTGGAATGCAAGTTGTCAGACAAATGTTTTCAAGCAGTACACACAGTTACAGTCCCCTTCAAAAGTAAAACACAAGCAATACATAAAAACACCCTGTCAGAACTTAAAGCCCATTTTCTGAAGTGCCCTGACAGAAAGAAATGAAGGTAAGTTTTCCTGCCCTGTAAAAACACATCCCAGTCATTAAAACTTGCACATACCTAAAAGTTCTTAAAAACAGTACACTTTCACAATAGAATTAATCTCAAAACATACAAATAAACCCTATAATAAAAATAGTAGTTCTTGACAGAAAATTCTGATACTGTAAAAACATTGATTTTCTTAAAAAAGTACTTCTTTTAGTCAGCAAATATATATATATATATGTATATATATATATATATATATATATATATATATATATATATATATATATATATATATATATATATGTATAAAGCTTTCCCTCTTCTTGCCCACTAAAATACCCTACTCTCCCTATTTTAACATTTTCATTTTTTCTTCTTGTCCATCAAATAATCCCTCTTCCCCCGCTTATATTTCTTTTCCCCTACTCCGTCTTATGTAAGCTCCTTCCTTCACCTAACAGGATATTCCCCTACAGAGCTCTCTGTTGTATCAAACTGACTGCCCACTAGGTGGCGGTCCTCTACCATTTTGCTGTCTCTAGTTTCTTTACCACTCTTCTCCTTATCTCACCCATATAGTTCATAGACAACTCTTCTACTGCTCTCTGCCGCACTATTCTCCCTGGATTACCTATCCACTTCTCCACTCTACTTATACCCATCTCTATCCCTCATAAAGCCTCTGACCTTCTTCTACTGTTATTTCTTTTTATATCTAACGACAACTCTAATTTGCTGTCAGTCTTTTAACTTAGCATGACAGTGCAAACTTACCTTCTGACTCTCACACTTTTCCCTCCCATTTCTCCTTCCTTTGACTCTTCCCGCTCCGTTCGCCCTGTGGGCTCACTCCGCTCCCCTACCCTGCCCCCAAATCTCACCCACTCCCAGCACCTCTACATTTATTCCTAACTTACCCCTCCCACCCATACCAATTAACTAATCACAGTACTCTCCTTACTACCCCTCCCACTCTTACTCCTCCCACTCCACTTGACCTGCACTTTTCACTACACAGTCTCTTTTTCTCCCCCTGTAAAGACTAACAACCCCTTCTACTTCCTTTACCTCTCCTCCTCAATTTAGCCTGCTAACTTCCTCGACATTTCTCTCTTCAATTCCCCCTTTCTCCGAGTATGCCTTCCCATATCCTTTATACTACCATGTCCCTTGCTCCCTTCTTGTGCTACTAATTCCTCTTTATTTGCTACTGCTTACTCTTCCAAAACACCCCAATGCCTACCTCCTACTCAAACTATCCCTTGCACTCACCTGCAACCATTTCTAGCAACCCACTTCCATACAATATCATCCTCTCTTATTCCTCCTAACCTACTGTACCTATTCCACCCCAAACTTTTCTTCACTACAACTAATACCTTCACTCTTAAACCACTACTAGCCCCAAACAGCTTCCTTCCCAATAAACCCAAAAGACTAAAAGTTATTCACAAAAATGACCTAGCCTTATCTGGAGATATCCATCCTAACCCTGGCCCTTGCCTTACAACTAACAACTCCCTCCCCCCACCCCTACTTCGTCCATTGCACATTCCCATGTCCCCCCTTCCCTCTTCTTCTTCTGCTTCCTCTATTAACACCCTTAGGTTCTTTACAATAAATGCCCAGAGCCTTAATAACAAAATACACCAAATACAAGCTTGGATTAGCCACAACCGACCCGACATCCTAGCCATCTCTGAAACCTGGCTAAAACTCCATATTGCTGACTCTGAAATCCTACCTCCTGGGTTCCAAATCCATAGAAGTGACCGTTTAAACAGAAAAGGTGGAGGCTCTGCACTAATCTACTCCAACCTTCTTTCATTAATCCCTCTACAAACTCCAATTCCACAATTCAATAATACTGAACTAACTGCTAGTCTCCTACAACTAAATAAACATAACAATATCTGCATTATCTCCCTATATATTTCCCCAGGTGACAACATCTCTACCCTTGAAAATATTCTTCACTGGTCCTCAACTGAAATAAAATTCGAAACCTACATTCTAGGCGTTGTTAATATTGATTAGAATAAAATTAACTCACCTTCCCCCTCCTTATTCATTAAACTTCTACAATTTCACCCAAGTAATTCATACAACCACTCACCCAAACAAACACCACCCCCCAGGATTCATCATCGACTGGGTCCTAGTCTCCCATCCAAACAAAATAACTCTCTCTGGTACTATCCCAGACACCTTTAGTGACCATCCCCCTGCTTTCATACATCGCTCAACCAACACCACTACATCCACACTCGTAATCTCAGCAACTTCAACCCCATAAATTTCTCAAACACTTTTAAACATATTAACTGGCAAATCCTAAATACTCTTCCCCTTGGCAATACAGTAGAACATTTTAACTCTATCTTCCTAAAAACCCTCAACTCCCAAGCCCCAACAAGAAACAAACAAATCAAGACTAATTCTGCTCCTTGGCTATCCAAAGAAACTAAACAAATCATGCATTGCAGGGACAAATCCTGGAAGCTCTACCAGAAAAATAAGATGCCTTCTACCTTGCTTCAATACACTCAACTTCGCAACCAAGTAAAAAAACTAATCACCTCTGACAAAAAAACTACTATAATAAACTTCAGTCCAACAATAACAAGAACCCAAAACAATTCTGGAAATCTGTTAATTCCCTACTCCATCCAGGGTCCAGGAATAATCCCTGCCCTGACACTAGCATAACTGACTCAGAACTAAGCTCTCACTTCAACACATTTTTTACAGAATCCATAGCTAATCTAACCAAATCTTTTCCTGACAATAATCCATCCAACTCTCTTTCCTCTACTCCTAACAACCCTCATAACTGTCCTCCTAATTTCCAGCTCAAACCTGTTCCAACTACTTTCATAAAAAGACTCCTATCCAAATTAAAGCCTTGCTCAAATGCCCCTGACAACATACCCTCCTCCTTCCTCAAATCTGCTGCTGAAGGTATTGCTCTCCCATCAGCATCCTAATTAACAGATCTTTAAAAGAGTGATATGTACCCAAACTTTGGCGATCTGCCTTCATTCTACCTCTTCACAAAGGTGGCAAAAACACCAATATCTCCAATTTCCCCCCAATTGCCCTACTCTCATCAATATCAAAAATTCTAGAAAAATGTGTCCACCACCAGCTTATGCCTTTTTTAACTCAGAATCACCTCATAACTCCTACCCAGCATGGCTTCCGCCCTGGCCACAACACCATTACCGCCTTAATATCCTTCTTAGAAACAGTAAATCAAGACAGTGATTCTGGATTACTAGTATCCACAGTACTGCTAGATCTTTCCAAAGCTTTTGATACTATCCCCCAGAAGCACCTTCTCTTTCATCTCTCCAACCTTCCTCTCTCCCCTGATACCATATCCTGGTTCTCCAGCTACCTATCAGACAGATCTCAAGCTGTCAGATGGAAGAACTCTACCTCCTCCTTTTTGCCAACACCCACCGGTGTTCCCCAAGGGTCCATCTTCGGACCCATGCTTTTCAACATTTTCATTAATAACCTTCACGCAGTCATCCCTGATACAACAGTTATCCAATAAGCCGATTGACTCTACCTTAGTTTGTGCCACCGCTAACCTACCTGAACTCCTGACTAAAACTCAAATATCTTTTTCCACTACCGAGAACTGGATGCACCGCAACCATCTCTCTCTCAACTCTAATAGATCTAAAATACTTCTCTTCCCTCCCACCAGGGCTTTCTCTTTCGATAAAAATGCTTTCAAAGTCCTAAGCCATAGCAACACTGCCATAGGAGTGGTCCCTTCTGCAAAACTCCTTGGCATTACCATAGACGAACACCTTAAATTTGATATCCACATCAAACAAAACATAAAAAAAAAACACCAAAAGCTAGGTATGCTATATAGAAATAACCGCTTTCTCTCCAACTCCTCCAGGCATACTATAGCAACTACCTACCTCCTACCTTCTTTACTATATGCAGCCCCTCTTCTAACTAACCTGTCTTCTTCCAACACCTCTAAACTCGAAATTTGCTATAATAAAATCTCCAAATTCGCAACTAAATCCAAAACCTCTACTCACCACTGCCTTACCCTACAATCTCTGAACTGGCTGGAACTCTCTAACCACCTAGACTATATCCAACTAACCTCCGCTCACAAATTTATATTCTATCTAGATAAATGCGCAGCTTTAACAAACATCCTTCCCCCTTACATCCCAACCAGATATCTGAGATCTGAACACCAAAATTTAATCTCTATCCACAAACCCAAACGTCCTGCAGGTCAACTCCTTCTCTCTTTCACTGTAGGCAAAAAATGGAACTTTCTCCCTCCTTCACTTAGGACTATACCTAATTCTGAATCCTTCAAGACCCAACTTTACTCATACCTATCTACTAAACATAAATGTTCTTGCTTTCACCCTACATAAATTCATAGAAATTTCCCCTTTGAGCTCTCCATACTCCTGCTCCTCATTGCACTACAACCTAAGCTAACATCCTCAGATTAAGCAAGTTCTCTCTCTTGACTCCAAGAATGTATATATTGTAAATATCAAGTAATCCACATATGCTTATTTTTCTGACAGTTGAAACTTATTGCTCTGAATGTAAATACCTGCAAACTGTGCTACCTTTGTCTTAATTGCATTATAATGACAATGTATTCACTTGCTGTACCTGATTGTATGAATTTATATATGTATTTTACCTTAGCATTATATAACCTTTTGTAATTGTGTTTCTTATTGGAGCTTTTCTCCCCGGGCCTCCACTAAAATGGGCACACTCTGGCCCAGTGGACTTCCCCGGTAATCAAACTGAAATAAACAAATAAATAAATATATATATACCTATATTATACATATACACACACACACACACATTTTATATATATATATATATATATATATATATATATATATATATACACACACACACACACACACACACACACACACACACACACACACACACACACACACACACACACACACACACACACACTTGTATATATTCTTAAAAATGAAAGGGTTCTTCTATGGGGATTTAAATACCAGAAATGAAGCATGAAGCCTCAGAGTGGTTTCCTCTTGAGGTAACAAGAAAGTACTGAAGTTGAGTACACTCTGTCTAGCCACTTGGAGGGAAATCAGCAATAAGAGTGTAGCCGTGGGACACAACAAGAGCTTTGTGAAGCTGGCCAGTTGTATCCTGGGCAGGATACAACCTATACAGCCAAAGTCTACTGCAGCAGTAAGTAGGATGAACATCTTTGGTTCCTTTCAGCCTGAGACATGCTGCAATGGCAGCCATGTTTAGTGAACATGGGGAGAGTGGCCTGAAATGAAAGTGACCTACTCCCACCCATTAATACAGGAATCTTTTGGACTCTGTGATTATTTTGACATGTAAGTAGGCATCTTAGAGATCCAAACAGGACAGCCATTCTTCCTTCTCTAGACAAGGAAGGATCCAATGCACTGAAACATTTCAGAACTTGTTCTTTTCTATAAGCCGGATTAGGCCACTGAGATTGAAAATCAGCTTAAGCAACTTTAATTTCTTGGGTACCAAAAAGAACCTTTAACAGTAGCTAGACCCTCTGGATCGGTGAAAGCACTTGGATTACTTTTTTATGTAGGAGGTTTAGGACCTATAGCTTAGTCACTGCATTCTGATGTGGTGGTATATCACTAAGAGGAAGTAGTGATGTCAGAGGAGGCTTTGGATACTATCTCCATGTCTCAGTGTCCAACATGATGACCTGCCACAAGGTGTAGGGAGATATGACCTTGACTGCCTCTAGAGTGGGACAGTCAATGAAGTCTTCAGAGATTCTGCAATAGTCTCATCCACCCTCCACAGATTGGACACCACAAATTATGGGCTTTCCTTTACCTGCAAGAAAATATTCCCTGAGGAATAGAGAGTGTCATGGTAATGGCTAAGAGCACATTTCTTTCCTTTTAAATTTTTTTGCAGTATTTCCTACATGTTGTGAAAAAAGGGTATGCCCACCATAAATGGCACTGGCAAATGGGTCTCTGAAGTTGCGTGCAAAACTGCAATGCCTGAATCAGGCATGTTAATATATAGCAATGGCTGCTCCAATGACTGCATTATGCAAGTCGCAATGACAGATTGGACACCAGAGCCATCATTGCCACCTGGTACTAATACCTCCCATGTAACTGTTTTTTGGCACATGAACCCTCTGCATCAGTTTTTCAGAGAGAGACTGAAGGCAGCCTTGAAGCAAACTCCTTTGTCAGATGACAATGATGATCATCATCATGGTTATTTTCCTCCCATTATCTAAATGTGGTCAGGGTGTCGCATCAACTGTTGCCATTTCTCTCGAGTCATTGTCACTCTCCTACCTTCTAGAGAGAGACTGAAGGTAGTCTTGAAGCAAACTCCTTTGTCAGATGATGATGATAGTGATGATAATCGTCATTTTCCTCCCATTTTCTAAATGTGGTCAAGGTGTTGCATTAACCGTTGCCATCTCTCTCAATTCACTATCACTCTCCTACCTTCTACAACAGTTATGCATCTCACACAACTCGTACATCTCTTTGCTGAACATCCTCATTTCCTATTGTCTTCTTCCTGTTTCTCCCAAATCTTCTTCATTAAATCCTCTTCTGCTTTCCTGTAAATGTGCCTGAACCATTATAATCTGTTCTCTGACTTTTTCTGCAATTGCAGTGAATTTGGTCTCAGTTCTGATGTCATCATTTCTTTCTTTCCCATGGTGTGCAACCTACTACAAGTCTCTGGCACTTCATTTCCATTATCACTAACTTCATCAGCTACTCTGTCTTTACTGACCAGGTTTATGTGCCAAACAAAAAAGTTAACATATTTCACTATTTTCCCTTCTATCTTAATATTCAGCTTCTTCACAGTCCCCCATTTGCTGCCATGACAAATGTCTTATCCATGCTCAGTTTCGTCCAATACTCTTTCACTTTTGGATTACATTCACTTATTTGCTGAAGTTCCTCTTGAGGGTCTGCCTGTAATACCTACCTTTTGCATACATCAGCTTTGTTTAATCTGTACCCTCTGACCTGTTTGCTAATGTAGTGCATATCTAGTATAAATAGCAATGAGCTCAGAGTTGTACTCTGATGCACATACATTCCCACTGGGATCCTGTGTGTGAGCCAAAACACTTCTCATACATGTATCATTGGGTCCTTGTATAGAGCCTGCACCAATTCTACCAATGTTTCTGGGACTTAAAACCATCCCAGGAATGGCGAAACCAGCTTTACTGGGACCTTCTTGTATGGTTTCTCCAAGTCTGGGGATGTCCATTTGGTCCCTTTCTTCATCTCAACCTTTTTATCCACTATCTGCCTCATTGCAAATATTGGTTCAGTTGTGCTGCATCCTGATCTGAATCCAAACTGCTCACTTCCAGTCTTACTTTCTATTGCTTTGCATACTCATTTATCAATCACCCTTTCCAGCACTTTCATATTGTGTGACAGGAGAATACCTCTACACTGCCAACAGTAATGAATACTTCCCTTGTTCTTGTACACTGGCAATAGAACCCTTAGTCTCCAGTCATCTGGACATGCCTTTTTTATTATTGCTCTGAGTTCCCTCAGGAGCCATTTCTCCCCTAACTCACTCAATATTTTGAGAACATGTGCCATGACCTCACCTTAACTTGCTGCTTTCCCTAGCTCATTTTCCTTAGAGCTGATCTTACTTTTTCTAGGGTGGGTTCTTCTTCCTCTTTCATCGTAGATTATCTATAGGGCAGGTCAGCTTCTGTAGGATTTTCTTCATTCAGAAACTGTAAGAAGTACTCCTTCCATCTGCCCTTGATGACCTATGGTGAGAATAGTGTCTGATGTCTATCTTTCTATCTCTGTCTTGCAACCTGACAGTTTCTTTGTGCAATCTGCTAAGTCACTTTCCAAACACTGTGGCCACCAGATGTTTAAGCTGGGGATGACTTTGCAATCTCTGATTCTACCATAATGCCCTTTCCTTACTCACTTGTACGTTGTCCTGTGACCGTCCCTCTTGGTGAACAGTGTTTTGGCAACCATTAAGCCATTTGCCACATGAAGTATAGAATGGCATCTCCTTCTTTATTACCATTACCCTACCCATGTGGGCCGAGGCAGTCCTCGTATCCTGTTCTATCTGTCCTGATATGGAGTGTTCAGCCCCCCTCATTATCAATACCAACTCACATTGACCTGCTTTATTTAGTAGGTCCTGCAACTGCTGCCTGAATGCACTCTTTTCCTTGTCATCACAATCTTGTTGTGGGGTGGGAGTCCAACTTCCAGTCTCTCATTAATTCTGATGACATCCCTCACTGTCTTCAGAAGAGTCCCACACTATTTCTTGCATAATAGTAGACTATGGATTCCAAGTAATGTGGCCTTGCTGTATTGCTATTCCACCTTGTCTCCTGTACACAAAAGATATCCAGCTTCCTCCCAGGGCCAGTGTTAGCATTTCACCCTGTCACTGCCAACCCTCCTAAGCAACCTTTTAGTTCATGCTACAAGCTTTTAGGAGTAGTACGCACAGTCTGACCTGTAGCTACAATGCTCTTGCATTACAACAGGTCAGTGTACCACACAATGTTGGCCCATCTCACAAAGGGACATTCACAGTTACTGGCATTTAGTTTGAACAATGATATATCACAACAACCCTATGCAACTGTCTGGACGTGGATGAAATGGCACCCTAGGCCTACTGCTTCAGACCCCCCCCCCACATACACCCATACCCTCCAGTCCTCCTCTCTGTTTCCCCCCATGTTGGGCTCCTCATACGATGCACATTACTTTTTTTCTTACTTTTCTCACAATTTTCCTTACTCTTCTGCTTTTTCAAAACACCATAACTTTCTATAGTCTCTGAAGTGCATTGTTATTTTTTTTTCCTTTTTACACAACCTTTTCATCCAATGATGGCATAAACAAAAATTATGATCAAAGATAGAAATTCAGTGTTTCTGTTCAGCTTTAGTTTTCCTGGTGTCCTTTCAACACACCTTTCTAACCAACACAGCACAGTACTAATCATTTAGGAAACAATGCAAAAAAGACAGGGTCCAAGAAGCCATAGGGTTATAGATTCTCTGGGATGCACTTTAAAGCATTTTCCCAACCTTTTAATCTAATGGTGGCCTAAACTAAAATCATAAGTATGAAACGAATTTCAGTCTTATTTTTACTGTCTTTCAAGGAAGGTATTAAGTTGTGCCCAAGGCTAAATGCTCAAAGCTGACAAAATAGTGGCTCATAATAAACTAACAAGCCAGTTGTTGTGAGGGTATACAGGTCTATCCTAGAATA
This sequence comes from Protopterus annectens, assembly GCF_019279795.1. Classification (NCBI taxonomy): domain Eukaryota; kingdom Metazoa; phylum Chordata; order Ceratodontiformes; family Protopteridae; genus Protopterus; species Protopterus annectens. Next base: position 336,029,217 of record NC_056745.1, on the reverse strand, counting down.
CCGCCTGACTCCCTACCCTCCCCCAAAAAAAGACAGTCACTCCCAATGTATCCCACTGGTGCTAGATTGGGATGGAAGCAGAGGTACAAATCATGTATTTCAAGTGACTGCTGACATACATATGCATAGCATGCCTCCTCACTCCTTAACCATAGCCCCCAAATGCAGCCACCAGTATACGTGCTGAAGTATAATTGTGAGAAAAGTGAAAAAAAATAATGATTACAGTAATGTATTCTATTTCATTGCTCCTAGACAGTACACTGCCCCTACAGAAGTTGTAGTAACTTTTTTGTACACCTGTGAGGTCTGTCAGAAAAGTAAAACAAACATTAACCACACTAGCCTTAGGCCAGACATAAGCTATACTGATCTCCAGTGCACACCTCTAAGGATTGACTGTGATGAAAATTAAAGAAGTAATAACCACACAATCCCCAGCACACCCCCCCCCCACACACACACATGTAAGCTAAAGTAGCTTTCTGTACACACACACATCTACGCAGGGCTGGTTTTAGAATGGGTGTAGTTGACAGCAGTATTGGCCATTATCAGCTTTATCCTAACAGGGTCATATCACAGCACTGCTGAGGTTAAAGTGCATAATCAGAAAATGAATACATTTTTTCTCCTCATTTTTCCCCAACCAGCAACAGCTTTTGTGGGGCCCCCACACAGTCAAGGATGATTAAGAGAGCCTCCTGTATCCATTTATATAGTCTAGAGATTATGTGCCACCAGAATCCTAGATGATCTAAGTGTCTGAATGTTTTATGATATATTTTATACCTCACTTTTGAAATATAATGACTTGTTAGCTGTATTTTTACTGATACCCAGAATAATGTATGTCTCCTAACTTAATGGGTGTGTGCACAGATAAAAATCACTGATATGTTTTAGAGACACACAATATTAGTTTTGTACTTATTTCAGCAACTAGCAAAACATTATGCAACACTGATACTCCTACACCATAATCAGTGACTGCTGTTTTGCAGTCATCAAACAGCAGCAGGGGTATGTCACTTTAATTTACCTCATCGAGGAGTAATGCATATATGTCCCTGTCCCCGATTTCACAGACCTTTCCTGATTTTGCTCATAATTTTGCTCTGTCCTTTGTAAAAATTTTGATTTGCTGGTAAATCATTCAGAATTACAGTCAATAAAGCCAGACATCAGTTTTATACTTATTGTCCAAAAAATGCATGTTGATGCAATGGCCGTTATCCTATTTACTTTTTAAGTGAATTTGAGTAATATTTAAATTGTATTTTTGATTTTGAGACTTTATTTTGCTATTATTTTTGGCACTGAGATGAATTCTTCAGCAAAGAAGTTGAGAGTTATAGTATGGGGTGTTCTGCCAGTATTTATAAAACTCCATGAAAGAGAAAACCATCCCTGAGGAAGGTATGCACTGAGATGGGTCACTCTGGGCTATTGATCTCTTTAGTGCTTATTTTGCTTGTGTTCATTATCAGCTTTATCCTAAAAGGGTCATATCACAGCCATGTTCAGGTTAAGGACCATAATCATGAAATTAATACATTTTTAATCCTTATTTTTCCCCAACCACCAGCAGCTTTTGTGGGGCTCCCACACAGTCAAGGATAACTAAAGGGCCCCTTGCAGCCATGGGTATTGCAGGTACCCAATGCTGGCTATGTTAGTTTTAGTGGAGATAATGTCTACCAGCAGGGTTTGTGGCACTACTTCACTAATAAAATATACAATGGAATTGTGAAGCTTGTTACCTGATGAAACACTGTTACCATAACCAGAGATATCTTTGAATTTTAAAGGAGACACAAATAGGAGTTATCCACCTGGTTTCTTAAGTATGCAAGATTGCTGTACTAGCTTGTGTTGGTTTCACAGACATGTTACAAAATATCAGAATAACATAACTTGCTGTGGTTGGGGGCCTCCCAGGAACTGGGGGCTCCCAGCAACCGCAGGGTTCACTGGTGCCTAAAGCCGGTTATGCTTCCTCCTTATCATCATGACATCCACTTCCAAGCTGTGTGCTGTCAATTCAGTGTAGCAATTCTTAGCCCACGTTTGGAAGGTTTTAACATCCAGATTTTGTTCAACAGAGCGATCCCAGGTAACACAGGCTGGGCAAATGGACACTGGATGGTCAGTATCTTACTGACCTGCATCTGCTGGGCTTTATGTTGGGCATACACTAGCCAAAAGAGGTACAAAGACCCCTCTCCATCATTAGCAAGGGTCCTTAGCATAGATCGGAGTAGGCTGAGTCCTCAACCCACTTATCACTGGAAAATGCCCATGACTATTTTTTTGGTGAAATTAATCTACATGACAATCACCTAGAGACAATTTGACACCTTCAAGTTTCTAGCCCTCACACGGTGATCTGTGTTGTCCTATCTACAGGATACTGTTCACCACAGTTTAAGCCTAAAGCAGTACTTTTAGGCAACTCCTCCCCTCACCCCCAAGAAGGCACCACCTAAAATCTATGCTGCTATCAATGACTCCATTCAATTTTTGGGGGGGCGGGGTGCGTTCGAGGCGGAAACATCCAACTTGTTTTTGGGAGGTGAGAGGAACCCCAAGGCATGGGGATAGCCAGTGGTAAGATATCAGGATTAAATCCTGTACGTTGTGCTTGGGAGGTGAAGACTTTAACCATTATATCAACAATCCTTTTTGTCAGGTGATGTCCCTGCAAATATCTCCATGTGGCACTTTATTCAGCAGGTTACATGATCACGAGGCTAGGTCAAGTTGATGGAAAGTCACAGGCCAAGTCAGAACCTGAATGGAAAAAGGAGCCAGAAACATAAGTATGCTTCCCAAATTGGTCCAATAGCCAAAATTTCTTGTCTTAGGGAGGTGAACCACTGAGATTCTCTGGTAAGGGCCCCTTCTTGAGGGCTCATTTCCTCAGAGCTGCCCTTGGTTTGGCTACTTCACCTGAGAGTTACAGAGACTCTGTTGCATCTAAAGCCATCTGCTTTTAAAAGAATGAAAAAAAAGAAGTTATGTATTCACCACAATGTTCCATCTGTGTTGTCCATTTTCATTCTTCCTCAACTGATGTGTTTGGATCTGATCCCTCGGATCTGACACAGGCCGTTGCTAAAGCTTGTGGTAACCAGGAACTCTCGAGCTTCTCCCTTACCCACAATGCAGCAACCCCAATTACCTCAGATCTTGTTTGCTGCTTAGAAAAGTAGAAGACGGAAATCATTATGGAGAAACTATATCTGCAGCCTTTATATAAATAATACTAATACTACTACCACCACTACTACTACTACAACTACTACTACTACTAATAATAATAATAATAATAATAATAACAACAATTATAAGTCACGTGTGCACTATATTACTCATTCTTCCAGAAGCCTTAAGGATGATGAAGAATGAAAATGGACAACACAGATGGAACATTATGGTGAGTATATAACTTCTTTATCTGATGTTGTCAATTTCCATTCAGTCCTCAATGGACAGGACAGAGTCCCCAGCTACCTAATTTCCAGGGTGAACTCAAGAAAGGATAATCTTGAGCACCATAGAACCAAAATATGCTCTTCCTCTGGAGACCACATCTAATTTGTAATGAGTAATAAAAGTATGGGGAGTAGCTGCTGCACAAATATGGACATTCTGGATTGAAATACTGAGGAAGCTGCCATGGATCTAGTAGAATTAGCATGAATATTTTTTGTCAGAGTGATGCCCAATTTGTTGTACACACAGGAAATGCAATTTGTTATCCATTTAGATAGTGTAACTTTGTTAACTGGTTTAATCATGCAATTTATTATCCATTTAGATAGTGTAACTTTGGTAACTGGTTTAATCATGCAATTTATTATCCATTTAGATAGTGTAACTTTGGTAACTGTTAACTGGTTTAATCATGCAATTTATTATCCATTTAGATTGGGTAAACCAGTTACCAAAGTTACACTATGTGGGGTTCTGTACATGAAACAAGCAGTTGATCTGATTTTCTAATGTTCTTAGTCCTATATAAGTAAAAACACAACTGCCTGTGAATATCCAGTAAGTGTAGCATACATTCACCTTTGTTAGAAAATTTGGGGAAGAATACAGGTAAATTAATAGACTGATTAATATTGGATTTTGACACCACCTTTGGAAGGAAAGTTGCATCAGTACATAAAGTCACCTTGTCCCTATGAGAAATCAAGTATGGGGGTTTTGAAGATAATGCTTGTATCTCGGAAATTCTTCTGGCCGAAGTAATGGCTACTAAGAAAATTGTCTTCCATTAAAAAAATTTAAGATCACAGGTAGCTGCAGGCTTAAATGGGGGATGAGTAAGGTACTGCAACACTAACTTTATGTCTCAAGGAGGAATAAAGTCTTTAAAGGGAGGACTTAAGAGTAATATGCCTCTTAAAATGCTTTAACTTATGAGCTGTTACTGATGAGCTATTATGATATTGCTACTACGACTAACTGGGGAAGGGCTAGCTCCTTTACCAAAGAGATGGGTAAAAAAATCAAAAATATTACGTATGGAAGCTGTAAAAGGTTCAATGTTATGTTTCTGAGCCCCCCAAAAAAACAAATCTTTTCTAGTTGTTGGAGTATAGCTTCCTGGTGGAAGGTTTACAGGGAAACATCAAAATATGATGGTCCGGGGAAGAGAGCATTGGTTGTCTGGTTATTAATGGAAATGGAGAAGCCAGGCAGTCAGCCTAAGGTTTGCCAAATCTGTGTGTATCATGTCTGTCAGGTGAGACAGATGGTCTGGAGTTGGATCCAGAAACCAAGGTGGTTGAGTCAGGTGAGGCCAACAAAGAAACAGAAATCAAATCTGTTGGGGCCAATATGGGGCAAGGAGGATGATTTTGCTCTTCAACCTGGAAACTTTCTGAAGGAATTTGGGAATTAAAGGAATGGGTGGATACGTGTTCAGGAGACCAGGGAGCCAATCATGAAGTAGAGCATCCCTCGAAGATTCCCCCCTCTGGGGGTGATTAGGGGAAAGTAGCTGCTACACTTGTTGTTCAGGGGGGAAGCAAATAGATCACAGCAATGCTGGCCCTATTGATGAAAGATCTTGTGTGCAATTTTCTTGTTGAGGGACCATTCATGCTGTAGAAAAATGCACCTGCTCAGTTTGTCTGCTTTCACACTGAATTTCCCCAGAATGTGTGCTGCTAAGAGAAAGCGATTGGAAGACATTGCCCACTGCCACACTCTGAGAGCTTCTCTGCACAGTGGGTAGGATTTGGTTCCTCCTTGTTTTTTGATGTACCAGACCACTGACTATGTTGTCGGTTTGTATTGTAATGGTCCCTATGGGGAGAACATTCTGGAATGCCTGCAATGTTAACAGCACTGCTCTCATCTCTAGGACATTTATATGCAATTTGGCCGCCTTGGGGGACCAGGTGCCTTGGACTGTCTTCCCCAGATTATGCCCCCCACCCTAACTGGAAAGTGTCTGTGGTCACTATGGCCTTGGGCTGGGGGGGGGGCTGAATGGACAGCCTAGAAGAACTTGATCTGAATGAATCCCCCATTCCAGGTCTCTCTTGCAGGTCTGAGTGATTCTTATCTGGTAAGACATAGACTGGTAAAGAACTGACCATTGTGTAGCGAGCAACCATTGAAGATTTCTCATATAAAATCTGGCTAGCGGTACTAATGTTATTGCTGCCTCCATTGATCCTAGTGTTTGAAGGACTAGACAGGCCAAAATTGTGGAGCTGCAGATTATATGTTTGAATTGTGACCTTATTTGAACTCTCGATAGTGGCAAGGATGCAATGGTAGTTTTCGTATTGAGAAACGCTCCTATAAACTCTAGGCTCTGGGTAGGTGGTAGTTGAGATTTCTCGTAGTTTACGGTTATCTCCAGAAGACAGCAAGTCTGGAGAACCTGGTCCTTTGCCAGTATGAATTGATGCCTGGTTGGAGTGGATTTGAGCCAGTTGTTTTAAGTATGGAAACACTCAGAATCCCTGCAGTCTGAGATGAGCTGCTACTACTGCCATGCATTTGTTTCTTGCCCAAAAAAGGGAGAATGGACTGAACTGTGACGATCTGAAATTTGATTCTTTGAAATGTCCGGTTTAGTTTGGTTAGATCCAGAATTGGTCTCCAGTCTCCTGTTTTCTTTGGCACTAAAAAGAACCTTGAGTAAGTTCTGGATTCTATCTGGTCTGGCTGGACCTCTTAGATGACTCTATTTTCTAGCAGCTTTGTATTTGAATTGCTTCTTGTTCCCTCGAACTTGGTGGAACATTGGAGAGTTTTCTTCAGATTGGAGGTGGAAGGGAAAAGGGTATTCTATATATTCTGGAAATAATCCTCTGCAACCAAGCATCTTTTGTTATATCTAGCCAGGCTCTCTGGTGCAGGGATAATCATCCCTGAACTACCTCCAGAGGTGGGCAATCAGGTCTCCTTTCAGGAGCGCTGGTAGGGTTTGTCAAAGAATGATTCTCTGGAACCCTGATTTTGCAGGCTACCTCTGCCACATAGGTGGCGATGTCCATTAGACTTCCTTCCTCTGCCTCTGTGGGGACCTCCTCCACGTCTGTCCTGGTAAGGACCCTGAGACTTTCTGAACCACATTTTCCAACCACCTCCCTAATTCCTGGAAGACATTTGTTGAGGGGATGAAATACACACACCCATGGCAGACAGGGTCTTTCCATCCTTCTCATACCTGGATAGAATGTTCTTTACCTTGGGGCCAAATAACGATGTTCCATCAAAGGGAGTATTGATGAATGAGGACTTGAAGGGCTCCTCAAACTCACAAAGGTGCATCCAGGCAGGTCTCCTTATGGAAAAGCCCGAATCTGCTGTCCTTGATGTTCCCTCTGCTATGTTTGAGCTCAGCCTCATGGATGAATTGGACATGGACTGAAGGGTAGTCAGCTGGGAAGTTACAGAGACCTGAACTTCCTTAAAATGCACCAGAGATATTATTTGATAACTCCTTAATTAAATCCCTCTCTAATCTGGTAAACTGTGCCAAGTAGTTGAGAGACCTCAGTGCAAAAGTGGATGAGGCATATACATGCTTCCTAAATCTGTCCATCGCCTGCAACTTCCTCGTGGGAGGGTGGACAATGGAACTTTCTTGAGATCAAGTCAATGAACTCATTGGTGGGCAGAGTAATCCAGGAGGTTAAAGGTCCAGTACAAAAGCATCCAGGAGAAGAGATTCCTCAGATGTCGGGTTACTGTGCATCCAGCCAACTCCGTGTTTAAGGATTTCCAGGATGTCTCCAAACAAGACATCTTCATTAGGTGACCGTGGGGACCCTTCACAGTCATCAAAATCTGTAGCCACTGTGATGGACTCCTCTGTGAAGTCAATGTGCTTCCTCTTGCACATCCTCTTTCTGGAGACATCCTCAGTGGGACGCTCTGTGGAGGTATCGGAAGAGGAAATAATTCCCAGAGAGGGAGCCTGGGGCTTCTGTACAGGCTGTCACAGTGGAATGAGATGATGAGGCTTTAAGTGCTGTGTCATCATGGAGGAAGATTTTGGATCCGAGGGGAGAAGGTTCTGTCAGAATTGTCGGAGCAGAAAATACCCTCTTTGCCGCCTCAAAATCAGAGTGGCCTGGAGAAGGAAAGACATCTGACCCGAGAAGACATGCTTCTGGATAATAGCTCTACCGTGCTCAGAGGTGAAAGCCAGAGCTGAGCTGTCCAGTGCAGAGGCTCTAATGTGCAGAGATGGCTCCAAAAACTTTACAGTCAACTGCAACACCTCGGACCTGAAGGTCAGACTACAGCTCTGAGAGCTCCTGGATTTGATGGGACCAGAACTTTCAGGGATAATTTCAGATACAAGGATAAGCTTATGCTCATATCTGAAACTGATGGATCTGGACAACAACAACTCAGATCCAGAGACTCTGACACTACAGCTGTAGTCAGAGGAGGAACCTGCAATGGGGAGTTGAAGAAACTTGGATCTCCTGAAGGAGCTGAAAGAACCCCAATCTGTCCCTACACTAAGAGGATCTTCCTCACCAGTCTCTCCACATCTTCCGTAAGCGTCTAGAAGAACAAGCAGAAATGGTGGATGGAGATTTGGGGAGCTCCAAAAAGGGTGAAGGTTCTTTGTCTGGGACAAGATCCAGGAAGGGAGACTACCTTACTTTAGGCAAGGGCTTAAAAGCCAACATTGGTGATGTCGGATCTGATAGGTTAGAAGTTGTTGGATCCTGTTTCATAGCAGTTGGATCCAAAGTGATTGGATCATATGATTTTGCTACTTTAGGATCCATAGCCAGGGTAGGATCTGTAATTTTTGATTTTTTAGGATCCAGGGCTGAGACAGGATCTTTGGCTGATGTTTTCCTTGAAAATTCTGAGGTGGAAGATGAGGATTTCCTCGACTTAGTATGAGTAGAGCTACGATCAGAAACAGCTTCTCCAAAGAGGAAGGGAGAAAGCTTTTTAATATTAATTTATTTATTCTTTCCACTAAAGTGTGTAGTTTGAAATTGGCATATTCAGCAGTCTTCCTGCAAATGATGAGGGGTCACACAGTAAACACAAAGTGTGGGCATCAGAGAGAGGCAACTTGTACCCACACTTTGCACACTTTTTGAAAACCTGATGGTTTTTCAGCCATAGTAAAAGGGGAGAAAGGAAGGCAAATAGGGATAACAGTTACAGCTTCAAGAAAGTAAGTTTTCACTGGAGCGGCAGATGAGATGTGAGGTAATTGGGGATGGGCACTGTGGGTAAGGGAAAAGAGTTCCTGATTGCCACGTGAGATCAAAGGGATCAGATCCAAACCCATCAGCTGAGTACAGAATGAAAACAGACATCAGTTTATGTACCATTTTGCACTTCTGATGATTATTTTACTGTATTTAATAAGAATCCTGTATTAATTGTTAAATTTCTCACACTTTAGTAGAGTTTCAAAGCTGAACTGTTTACACTGCTGCTCTAGTACTTAATTATAATGTGTATGCCAACTTTACAGGACTGTAGTATCCAGATTGTGTGGTTTTCAATGCACTTGAGCTCCAAAACCAGCATTTTTACATTAAGAGGGTTTTCTGACTGCACTCTTGTGGCACAAGTGTGCTACAGCAATCATATCTGAGTTGGGGTTTGCTGGCCGAAAGCTTATTGTGCATTTTCTTCAATGGTTTGTAGGCCTTATTGTTGTAGAAAAAGAAGTTATATACTCACCATAAACATTCCATCTGTGTTGTCCATTTTCATTCTTCCTCAACTGTTCGATCCGGATCTGACTCAGCTATTACTAAAGCTTGTTGTAACCAAAAAGCTCTTGAGCTTCTCCCTTTCTCATAATGCACCAACCCCTAACATACCTTAGATCTTGTTTGCTGATTTACCTGAAGTGGTATTTGCCGATGTGCATACATAAAAACACAAACTTGTATATGTTCTACAAAGGGAACTACATCTGGAGCTCAATCATAAAGGACAGAAGTGCCCTTAAAATAACTCATTCTTCCAGAAGTTTGTTGAAACAAGGGTTGGCGGTTGGTGGGCGGGAAGTTGAAGAAGAATGAAAATGGACAACACAGATGGAATGTTATGGTGAGTACATAACTTCTTTATCTGAAGTTGTCAATTTTCATTTTATTCTCAACTGTTGGGACAGAGTCCCCAGCTACCTAAAATCCTGGGTGGACTCTAAGGAAGGATATTCCTGAGCATAGCTGAGCCAAAGACTGCTCTACCCCTAGAGGGCAAATCTAGTTTGTAATGACTGATAAAGGTATGAGGACTGGTTCAGTTGCAGCTGCACATATGTCGTCCATGAAAGCCCTAGACAGAAACACTGAAGAGGTTGCCATGAACCTAGGTTTTGGTAAGATTAGACCTGACTTGTTATAGATAAAAGAAAAGCAATCTGTCAGCCATCTGGCTAGTGTCACTTTTGTAACTGGTTTGCCCAATTTCAGATCTGCAAAGGAGACAGATAACTGATCCATCTTTATGAATTTTTACTTACATAGGACAAAATAATGTAATAGTCTGTGAACATCTAACAGATGTAGCATATATTCACCTTTGTTTAGAAATTTAGGAAAGAAAACCGGCAAATTAATGGACCGATTGATACTGGATTTTGACACCACTTTAGGAAGGAAAGACGGGTTGGTACGTAATGTGACTCTATCCTTATGAAAAATCAGCTAGGGAGGTTTAGAGGTCAAAGCTTGAAGTTCTAAAATTCTTCTAACAAAGGTAAGGGCCATTAAAAAGACAGTTTCCCAGGTCAGGAACTTAAGATCACATTTAGTAGTTGGTTCAAAGAGGGAAAGAATTAATGCCTGCAGTACCAAGTTCAAATCCCATAGTGGAGTCGGATCTTTACACAGAGGTCTCAACACGAAGGGTGCCTCTCAAGAATGTTTTGAAAAGTTTGGAAGAGGCCACAGAACAATTTTCAAACCCAACATGAAAATTAGAGATTGCTGCTAATTGAACTTTTAATAGTAGAAGAGCTCACGTCTTCATTAAAGATTGATGCCAAAAATTCAGTATATTATGAATCAGGGGTGAAAAGGGGTCAATATGTTTTTGTTGTGCCCAGAAAACAAACCTTTTCCACTTAATTCTATAAAATTTCTTTGTAGAAGATTTATTGGAAGATAAAAAGATATGACAGATGGGAAGACAGCATCAATTGTCTGGCTATTAACAGAATTGGAGAAACCATGCTGTTAGCTTGAGGTTTGAGACATCTGGATGAATTGTATCTGTTGGATGTGACAGGAGATATGAAATCAGATTTAGAATCCAAGGCTGGGAAAGTTTTTAATGACAGAAAAAACATATTTTAATGACAGAAGGCTTGTGTTAACTGTTCATTACGTGAACTTTGGGAGCATCATTGAATTAATTTTGTTTTTTAATACATTTTGCTAAGAGCTCAGCATTTTGGAATTATTCATTTACTCATCTTTGAACGTTTAGCCGTGGAGTAGCGGTTTGATTTTTACTACAAGGCTGGGAAAGTAGATGAGTCCATAGGATGGGGAACCAAATCTGCCGAGGCCAGTACGGTGTTATGAGGATGACTTTGCCCTTCAACTTGGCAGCTTTCTGCAGAAATTTTGGAATTAGGGGAATTGGTGGGCAAGCATAAAGTATCCCAGGTGGCCAATTGTGAAATGCCTGCAATGCTAACAGAGCTGTTCTCTTCTCTAGGACAGTGATATGCAAGTTGGCCTCTTCGGGGGACCAAGCGCTTTGGACTGTTTTCCAAATGAAGTGCCCTCCCCAATCTGGGAAGCATCTGTGGTCACTATGGCCTTGGGCTGAGAGAGAATGAAAGGACAGCCTTGTAGAACCTGATTTGACTGAATCCACCACAAGAGGCATCCCTGAGTGATTCTTATCTGCGCTGACATGTGCTGATAAAGAACTGACCACTGTGTTGCTAGCATTCATTGAATTCTCATATGAAATCTGGCTGCAGCAACTAAGGTTATGGCAGATGACATTGATCCCAAGGCTTGCAGGATCAAATGGGCTGAAATCTTGTATGGTGAATTATTTTTCTGACCTAGAATCTGACAGTCTGTACTCTTGAGAGAGGGAGAGAAGCAGTCACAGATATCGTGCTGAAGATTGCTCCTATGAATTCTAAGGTTTGACTTGGTTGTAGCGGAGATTTCTCATAATTTATGGTTATCCCCATATGAGAACAAATCTGAAGTACCTGATACCTTGCTGTTGTGAGCCCGGTCGGGGCAGTAATGAGCCAGTCATCTAGATATGGAAACACACTGAATCCCTGCAGTCTCAAGTGAGCTGCCACCACTGCCATGCATTTTGTAAACACCCTGGGGGCTGTGGTAAGGTTAACAAGCAGTGCTCTGAACTGGTAGTGACTGGCTCCCAGCCGGAAGTGTAACTACCTTCTGGATTATCTGTTCATTTTTATGTGATAGACCTTCAGGATGCATACTATCGGGCACATCCAGTCGTCCTTGTCCAAGAATGGGAGAATGGACTAAACCATGGCCATCTGAAACTTTGTATGTCGAACTGACTTGTTCAGGTTGCTGAAATCCAAAATTTGTCTTCAGGTCCCTGTTTTCTTTGGCACTAAAAATAATCTTGAGGAAGTTCTGGATTATACCTGGTTTGGTGGAACCTCTTGGATGACTCTTTATTCTAGCAGCTTTTGTATTTCTAGTGCTTCTTCTTTCCTTGGACTGGATAGAACATTGGGAATTTTGCGTATAGTTGGAGGTGGAAGGGAAACGAGAATGATATAACCTCTGGAAATAATCCTCTCCACCCATGTATCTTTTGTTATGGTGAGTCAGGCTCTCTGGTGCACGGATAGTCGATCCCCTATTGCCTCCAGAGGTGGACAATCAGGCCACCTTTCAGGAGCGCTGGTAGGGTCTATCAGAGAAAGAATCTTTGAACCCCTGGTTTTGTGGCCTCCTCTGCCATGGGGGCATTGTTGTCCATTAGGAGTTCCCCCATCTGCCTCTAGAGGAACTTTCTCCGTGTGTCCTGGAAAAGGACCCTGGAACTTTCTGAACCACATTTTCCAACCACCTCATTGATTCCTAGAAAAAGATCTTTGAAGGGTTGAAAAATGTATGCCCACTGCAGAGAGGATCTTTCCATCCTTCTCACACCTGGATAGTGTGTCCTTCACTTTTGGGCCAAACAATGAGCTGCCATCAAAGGAAGCACTGATGAACGAGGACATGAAGGGTTCTGCAAAATCAAATAAGCGCATCCAGGCATGTCTGCTAAAGGATATGCCTGAACCTGCTGCCATTGAGGCGCCTTTCAGCTGCATGCAAAATAAGTCTCATGGATGAATTTGAGATGGATTGGAGGGTAGCCAATTGAGAGGCTACAGATGGTTGACCTCAGCAGAAATGGTCCCCAAATGGGATTTTTAAAGTTCCTTGATAAAGTCCCTTTTCAACCTAGTAAAGTGTGCCAAATAGTTCAGAGACATAAGAGCAAAGGTTAGTGATGCATAGACACACTTTCCAAACCTGTCCATCTCCCTAGACTCCCTGTTAGGGGGTTGAACAGAGGAACTTTGGTCAGCAAGTTTCTTCTTGGTGGCTGCCGCCACTACTGTGGCATCCATGGGCGCCCTCTTACTCCAAAATTCCTTCCCCATAGGTGAAGCCAGAATATTACCTGGCCTCTTAGGTATTGGTTCAACTGAGTCAGGCTCCTTCAATGCCTGCCAAGAGACCAAATCAATGAGCTTGTCGGCAGGTGGAGTAACCCAGAAGATAGATGGGTCAGATTCAAAGGCCTCCAGAAATACTGACTCCTCCGGTGAAGGGCTGCTGGGGATCCAACCACCTCACTGTTTAAGGATCTCAAGGATGTCTCCAAATGAGACATCTTCCGGAGATGACTGTGGGGATCCTTCACCTTCACTTGAAGTCAGTACCCTCAATGACTGACTCTTGTGGAGAGTCCAAGTGCTTCCTCTTTCACTTCCTAGGGACTTCCTTGGTGGGGTGCTCTAGGGAAGTGTCAGAAGAGACTATGAAACTCTGCTGGGTAGTCTGGTGGCCTCGAGCTGGCTGTCCCTGTGGTGTAGAATGATGAGGCTCTAAGCGCAGAAACACCTCGGATCTAGATTGAAACTCTGGGGGGGGGGGGTTGGGTCCATAAGTCCTGTCAGAGCAGAAAATACCATCTTCACTAACTCACAGGTAGACCATCCCAGAAAGAAGGAAGACCTCAGCACAGAGATAACAGGCTTCTGGACCACTGTCTCCTCCCACCCCGAAAGCAATCTCCCCAAGGAGGAAGTTGCAGCCAAGCTATCCAGTGCTGAAGCACCAAGGTGTAAAGATGGCTCCAAAATCTTTGGAGTTAACTCTATTGCCTCAGATCCAACAAGGAAGTGTTGTCTCGAGAGTCATCCAGATCCAAAGATGTCAGGGCTGGAGTACTCAGGGTTAGCTTTGGATCCGAAGAAAAGGTTATCTTTGGATCCAAGGCAGATGGACCTGAAAGGCTCGGCTCCACAGTCTCTTGAAGCAACCAAAGGAATCAGAGAAAGAGTATGAAATGGTGGTGTGAGAGATGGATAGGTCCTCTGGCCTGAAGTGCTACAAGCCGATAAAACACCCATCTGAATCTACACTGAGAAGAACTTCCGCATCATTCTGTCCACATCTTCCTCAGTCAAACTCCTGAACAAATGAGATGAGGCAAGGGAAGGTGACTTTGATCGGCACCTTTTCATAAAAGAGGAAGGGACCCTGGACAGTACAGGATCATGCAAAGGAAAATACTTAGTCCTTGGAAGAACAGTGAGACGCGAAACAGTCAGATCCATGGGTTTCTTTTGCCGGATCTGAGGATGTAGGATACATTAATTTCTTTTTCTTTGGATCAGAAGGGGAAGAATTTTGAGATTTTCTTGGATACGATTTTGATCTCTTCCTCAAGGGCTCTGATGTCAGAGTCAAGGAAGTGAAAGGCTTCAGAGACTGAGATTTTGACTCCTTAGTTTTAACTTTGGGCAATTGAGCCCCAGTGGTAGCTTCACCAAATAATGACGGCAACAAACCTTTCAGGAGAATCTTATTTCTTCTCTCCGCAAGAGCCCTGGGATTGAAATTCTGGCAAATGAAGCAATCCTCCAAAAGATGCTGCAGGCCTAAACAATACACACAAAGAGTATGGGCATCTGAAAAAGGCAATTTGTGCCCACATGTCAGACACTTTTTAAAGACAAAAGGCCCCGTCTCAGCCAAAAAACAGTAACACAAGAAAGGAAGTTTTTTTTTTTTTTGTAAAGGTAGAATAGATAAGAAAAAGAAAGGTCAGATAGAATACCAACAATGGTAATTGAGCTACACCAGCGTGTATAAGCAGGAAAAAGCTACCAACAATGGTATAACAGAGCTACAATACTATATGAGGGTAAGGCAATAAAGTATACATGAGAAATGTAAGATATTAAAAAGGTTTTAAGAGATTTTAAGGGAAAAAATACACTTATCTGCTGAAATTCGAGAGCGAAGGCTGACCATGTCTTTTTGCGAAAAGCAGCAAATGAGATTTGTTAGGGGTTGGTGCATTGTGGGTAATGGAGAAGCTCAAGAGTTTTTTGGCTACCTCGAGCTTTAGTAACGGCAGAATCAGACCTGAAGGTTGGATCTGGACCCAACAGTTGAGGATAGAACATCAGACCTTATTTTTTGATTCTATACAAGCCCAGCATTTACTCTAGGCTGCTCTTCACACAGCAACGTTTAGCAGTGCCCTGTACAGATGCAAATGCTTTCAAGTAAAAATTTCTCTTAGAATAACTATCTCTGCAGCCTTCCCCAGTCTGCCTGCTGCTCTGGCTGCATCTGAGTTGTGCAAAGAGCAGCACTGCCTTATTGGATAGCTGCAGTTCACTCGAGTATAGCACCCATTCTTCATCCGTGTGCTAAGATCCCAGTCTAGTTAAATCTCCCCACTCTTCTCCCTAGTTAAACTCATAATAAAAACCTGAAACCACAGATACTACTAAAAACTCCTGATGTCCACCACGGCAGTAAAACTTAATAGTAAAATCAAAACTTTAATAAAAAGAATATAACATAAAATAAGCAGTCCTCTGTCTTCCGATAAGCGCTTTCGGCAAATAAGCCTTCCTCAGATCGTATAAAAAGGACTGTTCAGCTTTTGTATTTATAAGGCATCACAGCCATTCCTCATTTAGTTCTCTGACATGCCCTTGTTGCAAACCAAAAGGAGGCCAGCTAGCAGAGAGGTATAATTTCCTTCAGTAATTAAAGGGGCAGTGCTTCTCTTTACTATACGATTGTATATGAGAAAACTAATAGCTATGGATGTGAATACATTAAATGAATGAAGCAACATTCAAGTAAACTTGCTAATCATATTCCTTCTATTCTTAAGTGCAGGTTTTAATGGCACAATAGTATTCAAGCCTGGTGATCTGTTTGCTCTTAAATTAATTATCCAGCATGTTTCCCTTAGCTCTGTGCGATTATGAACATCACCTCCTCTTGTGGTCTGACAGACTGCCTCTATGGCCTTAAATACAAAGTAATGAGAAGGATACTGTGCTACGTGGGCTGCTAAGGCATTATTGGAATCTTTCTGTTTGATGTCCCTCAAATGTCTGAGGATACATTCCTTAAGACGTTGATCTGTTTTGCCAACATAGAAAGCACTACATTGGCAGCAAGTCGCTAAGTATATGATGTGGGAACTAGTACAATCAGCATAGTCATTAAAATTGTACTGTTGCCTGGAGTATGGATGTACAAAAACATTGGAGCTGTCAATGGAGTTGCAAGCTTTGCATCTTAAGCATATTCTTTTTATTAAAGTTTTGATTTTACTATTAAGTTTTACTGCCGTGGTGGACATCAGGAGTTTTTAGTAGTGTTTGCCTTTTCTTTTCCTCATTGGTGTCCTTCACAGTGTAAGAAAGTTTTTTACCTATGAAATCACAGATAGGTACTTTCCTGCAATCTCTGTGGCCAGCCTGGTGAACATAGGCATCCTAAGACAATGTATCAATTGTCTCATGTATACTGACAATCACTAAATCCTGAAACAAACACAGTATGTGAGAGATGTAGTTACACTATACAAATTGAGACACGACTCTCACATACTGACAAATCAAATGACAAACTGGTTGTCAGTACATGCACATCATTTCCCTCACTAAATAAGGTCTCGACACATACACCTACATATATGGAGATACAAGTAACTTACCCATATCTCAGAGGCCTTCTGTACTCTGTCCTCAGAAAACACATGCAAACAAAATCATGTCAACACCAACCACTACACATAAAAAGACACATCACAGTGTCTCCACAAGCAAGCCCCCAAGGCAAAACAATCCATTCAAACATCTTGGTCATAGGAGACTCCATTGTGAGATACACGAACACTCTGACTACTGGGTTGCATAAACAAAGGGTTAAAGTCAGTTGCCTGTTAGGGCCCAGGATTCACCAGATCACAAAGGCACTTCTATCACTCAACCACAAGTACCAGTATGGCTCAGTCAAAGTCTGTGTGGGTCTGAATGTCCTGGGACGTACCTCCCTGGACTATATGAAAAAAGTTATGATGGCATCTCTGAATAAGTAGCAGGCTGGTACGAGCCTCGCACTGAGCAGGATTCAACCCTCAAGAATGATACCACAATACAAACAGAAAATTGACTTCAGTAACTGGCTTAGCTATGGGTGTCATTCCAATGGGATCCAGTATTTGTCAGTCTGGGATGACCTGATCAACACACCACGCTGCTTTGTCAGATATGGACTGCCCCTGTCACCACTAGGCTTTTGAATACCGGTCAAGGCATCAGCCACCCCCATAGTGCCTTTTTTAAGCAGTGCCAAACCAACAGACCTACCTACGTAACAAATTCTTCTAGATTTCTCACATATACTACTGCTCAGTGCTAGGATTCTTAAGAAAATGCACTCCACGGAAGCTCTCCTCACCCTGGAGAATGCTGACATCTGTGCAGTCACAGAGACGTGGTTAAAGACTGTGGAAAGCACACATTCAGACCACCCCCTGAAAAGGAAAAAAATAAGAGGAGGAGCATTTCTTAAAGATGAGACTCTACCTTTATCCATAATAAACAATGTGAAAACTAACTGCAGTAGCAATTATATTAACACCCTAACTCAGGACAGACCTGTGGCAAGCTCAGTCAATGAAAGTGCATCATAAAACAAACCTAAGAGCTAATCACATCACCACCAACAATAAAGTGCTAAAACCAATGGCCTGCCTATCTGGGAGCAAGGGATGACTAACACGCCTCTCAAGTGTACCTCATTACGAGGACCATACCTCATTTGGGGTCTTAAAAAGTTCATGTTCCTCAAAATTCCTCAAAGTTCCATGTTGAAAGAGTGTTCATTGTTAGGAATTTTTTTTAAGTGAAATCCATGGTAAATTGAAATTAATCATACTAATTCATTAAAGGATCTTCTTTATAAGTAAAACCAGCATATTTTAACCATGCTATGACCTTCCAGGTTGAAGTTGTTAATAAGCCGTTAGTATGTGTTCCACATTTTGCCCATTTGTTCCACATTATGAAGGCGAGTGTTCCTCATTTTGGCAATGGAAGGTTGAGAGCTATGATGACTAAATCCAACCTACCTGAAAACTCCAGCTACTGAAAATGGCCAAAATTAAAAAAAAAATATGACCTTTGTTTGAAGATGATTTGGAAGGAATCACTCACACATGCTCTCCAAGTAGTAATCTAAGGGCCTAGGATTACCTAATGATGCGAGCAGTAGATGTAGTAAATGAGATCTGTAAAAACTGGAAGGTGCAGTGTATCATGGGAACAGTGAGAAGAGTTTGGGCCTGGAAAAGTCTCTGATGCCAAGCAACTACTGCCTGCTGGCATCTTGCTCTGTTACTGAAGAGAATAGATGGACTCAAATAACATCTTATATGAAATAATGAAACTATTCACATTATATAGAAGTTACGACCAAGTAAAGATGCTTTAGTAATCAAGAAAAATAAAGCCAATGCTAGTACATAGTGATAAAAATTGACAAGTTCTCCTACAATAGCATTATATAACTTAAAAAAATGTATATAACAGGTAGGTTGGACAGTTAAATTGCAGAAAAAGTACAATGTCAGAATAAAGACTGAAATCACATCTCAGTACATATCAATATACAACAAAACTGACATCATGAGAACATGTAATGAATCTTGAATACAACCAATTTGCTCGGAGTGTGCGATGCCAACAGATTCATAGATGGTGGTTGGAAGTACTGCATTGGTTAAAATATATATGAAAGTATAACACAGGAAGCTAAGCCAAATATACTATTATCTGGTAATGTATGGAATGTTTTAAAGGTAGAAAAAATGTACTTACTGTTATGACAATTAAAATGCTTACTTTATTAAATTAAAAATCATTTTCTTTATTAGTTTTTATGTTTGAATGATATAAAACATATGGAATATAGAGATATTTCTATAAAAGGAAAAAATAACTTGTAAATTAATTCTAGTTTTTATACAGTCATTATGTGGATGTATTTAGTTTATGATTTTTTTTTTTTATTATACTGATGGTGTTAAATATTGAAATGGATTTGGAAATTAAAAAAAAAAATACTTAGTGCATGCTACTGCTATCTTGTCATTCGGAAGTTCTCTGTTTAGCTAAGTATTTAATTACTG
Organism: Protopterus annectens; assembly: GCF_019279795.1. NCBI lineage: Eukaryota > Metazoa > Chordata > Ceratodontiformes > Protopteridae > Protopterus > Protopterus annectens. The sequence goes on along the minus strand of NC_056745.1, from coordinate 336,009,990 downwards.
TGTTTATATTCTAATATTCACTCACTCTTTTCCACTAGTCTTTCACTGAGATACCAATTATATCTAGAAGTATCTTTGATCAAAAGCTTTTTTCACATTTGTTGTGAGACTTGTAAATCTAGTGACAAACAAGACTATTAAAGTAAAGTAGGTCACACGTCGAATACAACTGCACTCATCTTTTTAGAATTGTACATTACATATTTCGGTCACTTTATAGACCATCTCCCCAAAATGAGTCAAAGTTCAAACTGCATTTTTATCTAGAACTTTTTTGTTCACTATTGTGAATTAGAACCTTCAGTTTAAAACACTTCTGATTTTATGTAACAAATGCCATTCTGATATACCCTGTACTCCTTTTTTTAGTTCTTAATATTTTGGCTATTTGAGAATTACCAGCTATATCTTGTGTGTGGCTCGGCCTATTGACAGTTGAAACAATTCTGATAGAGAAACATAACAGGACTAAATATAGTGCACAACATCTGCTATAGCCCAATTTGACAATTACGGACAGATGTCTGAGAAGCATATAAATGTACTATGTTTCAAAATATGCTGTAATCTTCTGTGTATGCTGCTGTCAGCTATACAAGACTAAACTTAAAAATGTGCATAATACATAAAAATTATTCTGGAAAATTAAATCCTGACTTACTTGTACATTATGGCAGATCATTATATATATTACAGTTTCTTCATATCATATTTATATATAACGTTACATGGAACTACAACATAGGACAAGGACTGAGAAATCAAAAGAGTATGTCATCTCGTCTTCTGGTGTGTTTATTTCTCATTCATTCTTTGTTTAAACCACTGATTCTTGATCAAGCCTTTTTCACTAGCTTATTGTTTCTTTTTTGCTGGAGTGGATTCATGGTGGATGGAGACTCCTCTGGTGAAGAAAAATTAAGTAATCTTAGTGCTCTCACTATTCATACTATCCTTGACACTGGAGGAAATTTTATTACAATGTTAAACAACACTGTCAGTATGGTGCACTTTGCACCTCAGAAGTGCAGTAGAAATGAGTTGGTCACTGAGGAAGAATCAGTGTTTTTCTATGTCCAGTGAACCTCTTTGGAATGTGTGGAAATGGTACTCAAAATACACATGGTTATCTTAATTTTTCTTTGTCTTGCACTATTCATACATTTAAGGAAAAGGCTATGAGATATAATCTGTTTTGTAGGATAACACACTTTGATTACTGTATTTACAAAAAACAAGTAACTGATGGCCCATGATTGTATTGTTTCCCAAACAATGTGGAAACTGATAGTCATTTGTACGGGAAACTATGTACTTTTTTTTGACAAAGTAGGGTGTAACCTTAGGAAAATTTTGGTTAAATACAATGAAAAGTTCTTGAAGAATTTATTAAGAGATTGATGAGCTAAGAAGTACTATTAAAAATGACTCTTCAATTCCAGGCCATAAAACTAAGTATCAAGCAGTTTTTATGTCCTTAATCAGACTTGACTATATTTTAAAAGCAAGGAAGTCTTAAAAAAATACAAACAGACATAAAGACTTATGATGAAAGTATAAATTACCCAATTCCAAAATCTAAGGGTAATAATGTGGCCAATGAGAAAGTGTCCGACATAATCAAGGGCAAGGTGGACCACATTATTTTTTTAGAATCCAAAACTCTAGTCTACGATCATTGGAAATTGGAATGACTGGCAGGGGAAAAAAAAGATAAGCTTGGTCTGAATTAGGTCCACACTCAACTACCCACCAACCCATTACAAGGGGAAATACCTGCTTCTGTAAACAAGTAGGAACAAGCCAAGACTTACAGCTAGGCTGTCAAGCATGGAACCTGTTGCCAACCTGTGGAATGAGAAGAGGAAGAGAAAGTCATGAAGTAGAGGAGCTTCAGCAAGCAGGAGTCACGCCTTCATTTGAGGGGGGGGCAAGTAATGATGAATTCCGTTTTAACTGTTCATGAACTTTATGAATATATGGCAACTGACCTTAGCTCAGTAATTTTTTTCTGATTTAGAATAGAGAGTACTTCAAAAAGGGTTTTCATTTTTACCCAGTAAACAAGTAGAGATTATAGACACAGTTCTTAATTTTAAACTGTACCTGAAGAAGCTTAACATGGAATGTTTATTGGCTGATAAAAGTATATAAAATGAAGTAGTTTCCTGTCTTAAAAAAAAAGAATATGTCATTCTCCTTTGTTACCAGTAATGACTGCATTTGAGACGCTCTGAAACACATAATTGGTAAATTTGTTAGATAGGCAGCTTAAATTTAAATAATTTAAACACTGATGAAAGGAATCTTTACATAAACTAATTACTATGAAAGCTATTACAATATTTAGAGGATAAAAATGGGGGAATTAATGCAAACTTGTCAAATAAGAACTATTCCAGGTGTGTTGTTAAAAGACAAATTTGTCTTTCGTACCAGTATATTGATTTGGTCCTACTGCACTTGTATCACAATGATATCACTGTTGTTGAAAATTTTCAGTATATGTGTGCTGAACAACTAAAAATGGCCATTTACTTTAGGATTACAAAGTTACATAACAACTGTGCTGATCCCCCATTTAGACCTATTGTGTCTGCAAAACATTATAAAATACAGAGTATTTCCGTGTATTTGGATTTTAAATCAAATAGTGTTACACACAGAAAACATCTTTATATATACATATATATACACACATATATATATATATATATATATATATATATATATATATATATATATATATAGGATACTTGGATTTTTTTTTTTTTTTGCAGAAATTGAATGACGTACAAATTGATAGTGAAATTAGCAACCCAATTATGCTTACTGGAGACATTAATTGCTTATACTTGGTAATGCCACAAGAACAGGGGGTGGGATAGGCTTAGAAGTTTTTATCTGCAATTACAAGTTTTGTTGCTATGTAAATCAACACTTACTGCATGTTATTACAAGTGGCTTTGGAAAAAAAAGTTTAATTAATACATGTTTAAACAGTTAGAAGGAGTGGCAATGGATGCAAATATGTCATCAACTTGTGCAAATCCAGGGATAAATGAGTGGGAAAGAACTTAGTTATTTCAGACTGAATTTTCTAAGTTTATTAAATTAAGTTCTAGGCAACTTTCAACTCATTTCCTGTGGCTGTACAAGATTGTGTTTTGTATAGCATTTTCCTTAAATTTATCAGAATCCTACAAGTCCAATATGAGATACTGAGAACATTTTTTTGTCAAGGCATGTTGTACTCATTTAACAATACTGATAACACAACAACAGCTGAATATACTTATTCCTAAGATATCTGAATAAGCTTACCTATCCTTCCTTTACTTTTTCATACACTAACTACTGCCACAAACATTGTTTACTACTTTACAATAATGACATCAGTGTTTTACCATCATTAGTACTGCAACTGCATGATGCACATAAAGTAACAGTAGATGTTTGAACAATCACAGTATCATGTTACACATATGGCCTTAGTTATATGGGTTATATCCTGCCAAGGAACTAACAGCTGGCCAACTTCCAAAGCTCTGGGATGCCTCTTACATGTCCAAACCATTAGTCAGCTCAAGCTGAGCTGACTAAAAAAGACAGGTTTGGGTAACCTTCACAGCTTTCCTGCCAATAGAGATGGAGAGGTTGTGGCCTGAAAGGGCAATGTTAGGAAAAAAAAAAACATTCATACTCTAGTACAAATAATACACCGAAAAACAAGGGGGATGGAGGAAGGGAGGTAGTGGCAGTCATCATTCAAACATCTTCTGTTATGGCAGGTTTACTTACACAGCTGTACTATGTTCATTAAACTAATCACAGCTGCAGTAGCTGTAGATATATGGTTAGATTATTCAAGCTTACTACATTTGAGACATGGAAGGGGAAGGGTCAAGGAGCCCCTGGAGAATGGTGCTAGCAAAGCCTGATCTAGACCTACAGAAGGAATCAAGCTTACAATGCCTTATAAAATTATGTATAGAAGAGCAAATTGCTGCATCTAGAATACGCCAACCCTTATCAAAAAGCCATAGAGAAGGCAAAGCCCAGTAGAATGGGCCTTCACCATACCTGGAATACGGTCTTAATTTCACTTTTATCCCTCCTAAATCTGCTCAACAAGCAAACTCTGGAGTGTTGGTTGTGACTGCTTTGGAGCAGGGAGGGAGAAATGGAGACCTTAGTTTAGAGAAATTTGCTGTGTCCAACAAGTGATTTCTCTACTGAAACCCCCCAGCACTGAGATTTGAAAAGACAAAGGATGCTGGTGTTGGGACCAAACAGACTTCAGATACCACTATATCTTTCTCATCTGGAGTCTTGCCAGGGGTATCATGAGACTCACGAATGCCACAAGATCCAAAATAATGAAGCACTTTTTCTTTCTTTTCTTTGTTGGAAGAAACGATCTTTCTACTGAGGTATCTAGCAGGCACCCCAGAAACACAGTCATGTGTGATGGAGTCAAAAAAGACTTTTGAATGTTCTCTCTGCATTCTAGTCTGTGTGGGATATCTCAAGTGAAATATTTCTGACACTTTTAGAAAGAATCTACAAAGATAAGCAAGTCATCTAAATGTGGAAAAATATGGATACCTTATAGCTTGCAATAGGCTATGACATGTGCTGGACACTTTGAGAACACTTTTGGAGCAGTGGACAGCCTAAACAGTAAAACAGAGAACTGATAATGTGATTCAGACACACACAACACTAAGAGATATCACATTCCTATTCATCCAGATGTCAGCTGATATGCTTATTTTAAATCTAATGTTCATAGGTTCATAGGTTCATACTAGGCTATCTGCCCGAGGGCATTTATAAGCCTAGCCCATAGTTTTGTGGCTTACGCCACCCCTTTTGTATGGGGAACTATACCCATTATTTTGCTGTGCCTCTGTCTAGCAGTGACACTGAGGTAATCCCTGGAGTATATCTGCGATCTCCCATCCATTGGTCAAGATTTCTCTTGAACAAGGCCAGCGAGGTGCTCTGCCTCACATATACCGGGATTTTGTTCCACAGCATAGGGAGTCTTTGGGTGATGAATCTATCCCTCCAGCACGTCCTATTAATAGCCGTGTCGAGGTTTAAGTCTCCCGCCCTTGTGGCTCTGACGGATCTAGATTTTTTGAGGTGAAGCATATTCATCAAATCTGGGTTAGAAATTGCCTTGTATGTCAGGCAAAGGTCACCTCTGAGCAAGCGGTGGCGACTGAATAGAGCTGGAGTTCTTTCAGTCAGGCAGCATAGGACAGATTTTTGAGACCCTTTATCCTTTTGGTGAGGAACTTTTGTGGCCTCTCCAGCTGCTGCAAGTGTCGGGTCAGATACATTCCGAATGGGGCATTGTACTCAATCATTGGTCTGATGAGTGATGAGTATAGGGAGACTATGACCTCCCTTGATCTAGATGTGAATCCCTTCATGATAAGGTGGGCAATGTAGAAGGTCTTCCTAACTACTTTAGCTACATGGGTGTCGAATGACAGGCTACTGTCAACCTGGGTCCCCAGGTCCCTGATAACTTCTTCTGTGCTCAGGGGATTACCACCTATATGGTAGCTAGGGGTAACCTTGTTTTTCCCGAAGGGTATGACTATGCATTTTTTGGCATTTAACTTTAGGCCATGGCTCTGGCACCAGTCATCCGTTTCTGTGAGACCCTTCTGAAGGATATCTGTGTCAGATGTGTTTTCGACTCTGGCCAGTTTGCAGTCATCTGCAAACTTTGTCAGCCATAACCCTCCTGTGTTTGCTTGTACTTCAGAAAAGTAGATGCCAAACAAGAGTGGGCCCAGGACTGAGCCCTGTGGGACACCACTTGTGACAGGCTTTGAGTCTGACATGGCGCCAGCAACTCTGACCCTGTGGGTTCTGTCGCTCAGCCAGTTTGCAACCCATCTTGTGATATATGGGTTAACATTTAAGCTGATGAGTTTTTCAATGATACCCAAGTGGGGTATTGTGTCGAAGGCCTTCGCCAGATCGAGGTAGGCTGTATGGACTGCCTTTCCCTCATCAATGGCTTTGGTGACTGTTTCGAAGAAGTCAACCAAGTTTAAAAGGCATGATCTGCCTTTGACAAAGCCAAACTGGGTTGGATCCAAAGTCTGCAAATTCCCTATATCTTTATTTATGAGGTCCATTATGATCCTCTCCATAGCTTTGCAGATAAGGCTTGCCAAGCTAATGGGCCAGTAATTTCCAGGGTCTGTGGAGGCACCGCCTTTGTGAAGTGGGACCACAGTCGCAGTGTGCCACTCCTGGAGCGTATCCAGAGGTGAGACTATGATTAAACAGCTGTCCTAGCTGTGGGTTTAATTCCTCGTTGAGTTCGTGGAGCACACAGCCTGGGACACCATCAGGTCCCATGGATGCTGTGTTTTTTGCTTTGGAGAGAGCAGTTCTCACTTGGGCGTTTGAGATGTTTGGGGGGCTGCAACCATTTGGTATAGATATCTCTCCTTTTGGGGGGGAGAAGTTTGCACTGAACCTGTCAGCCAGTATGTTGGCAATGTCTGTAGGATCAGTAAACTTCACATCATTTTGAACTAGTTCTGAGCATATCTGGGAGTTTCCTCCCAGGTTTCTAACATAGCTAAAGAAGGCCTTATGATTGTCTTTTGAGTCTTTAGTTTTTTTCTCTCAAAATTTGCTTTGGATGATTTTATGAGAGCTCTTAGCTTTTTACTTATAGTGATCAAAGGTGTCTTACCTTTTAAGGATTTTGCTCTATCTTGTAGTAGCTTCCTCCTTTTGTTGTAGAGCCAGACTGGACGCTTGCCCTTGGCACAAAGAGTCTTTGTTTTGCTTGAGATTGCCTTATCCATGCAGTCCTGCAGGTGCTGGTAGAAGGCATTTGTAAGTGATTCAGCAGCTTGAGTACTGTTTTCCGCTGGCTCGGGGGCCTTAAAGGAGACCACACTAGTCTTTAGAAGTGTGAAGTCGGCTTTCGAGAAGTTTTTTACTGTGGTCTTTTTATTTCAGGTGGGGGTGGGATGAGGACCTCCAGCAAGATTAGTTTGTGATCTGATCTCACCAGTGAGGGGTATACTTCCGGTGTTGAACATTGTGCTCTCATGTTCGTGATGATGAGATCAAGTATGTTTTCTCCTCTTGTGGGGATGGTGACTAGTTGTTCCATGGCATTTGAGTTTATGAATTCCAGGAACTTTTGGGCTAGGGTGTTTGGGCTTGAGTAGTGTTCCCAGTCTATATTAGGGTAATTGAAATCACCTAGTATGATGGTGTTTGGAGATACATTTATCCCCTCCAGTGTTTTCAGGAAAGCCATGTGAGGTTCCTGAGTTTGTGAGGGTGGCCTGTAACATGCTACAATTTGCAGAGCAGTCTTGCCTATGGTTAATTGCACCTGGATGGTCTCCGATGCATCGTGCGTTGCCACCAGTCTTGAGGTGTGGGTGTCCTTGATGAATATGGATGCCCCCCCTCCTTTCTTGGTATTGTCCGGATTTTGGGGCCGGAATGCATGGTATGAGGTAAAACCTGTTAGTGCTGGGGTGCTCTCAGGAGCCTTGAACCAGGTTTCTGTCACAGCACAGACATCGATGTTCTCCATACTGAGAAGGGCCTTGAGTGCGTGCATTTTGAGATTTAGACTTCTGGCACTGAGCGGCATTACCCTTAGTTTTTTTTCTTTTTTGTGTTCTAGGGTGGTAGGTTTAGAATTTGAGCCTTGCCTAAAAAAGGCACTATGGGGGTGGCAAGAGCCTTTGCCAATATCCGGAATCCCAGGGGTGACAGGTGCAAGCCATCCCTTGCGAAGCAGCGTGGCTTGTCCAGCATGTCATCCCAGGCAGACAGACATTGGATCCCCTTTGAATGACACCAGTGTTTAAGCCAATTGTTAAAGCTGATCATCTTATCTCTGTATTGTGGCATCATTCTTGGTGAAGGTAGGATACTGCTCAAGGTCAGGGTCATACCTGCCTGGGCTACATAATCAGAGAGCTCCTCAATGTCTCTTTTCATGTAGTCCAAGGAGGTACGTCTCAGGTCGTTTACACCAGCGTGGACAATGACTGAGTCGTATTTGTACCTGCTGTTGAGAGACCTGAGTGCTTGCGTTATGTGGCGGATTCTAGCGCCCGACAGGCAGCTTACTGTAACTCTCCTTACTCAGTCTGGTGGCGGGACGTCAGTGTGTCTGACTATGGAGTCACCAATGACTAGTGTGTCTGGCATTGTGTTTGGCCTTAAGGGCTGTGACTGTTTGACACCCTGACTGTGAGGTCTATGTGTTGCAGGTGTTGTGTTCTGAGGTGGTGGTTGTTTGGGTGTCTGCTTTGGTGGCCTCTGCTGTTTTGGTAGATTTCTGATCAGAGCCTCTGAGTATGTCTTTGTGTGTTTATGTGTATGATTTGAGGTTGTGATGGTACTATGTGAGACTGGGTCTATAGTGTGTGCGGTAACCTTCTCCTCCTGTCTGGTCTTGCCAGTCCTAAGTTGAGAGAGCACAGCCTCCAGTTTGGCCGTATAGTTGCATCTCTCGCATGTATTTGTGTTTTGTGGGAGGAGGAGAGGGTTGTCTGTGTACATGAGGCAATTGTAACATTGCCTCAATATTCCCAGGTTCACCAGCTGAGCAGGAGAGGATACTAGCAACTGATCCCTCGACATGCTAGAAGGAATAGACAAAAAACTTTAAAAAGAGATTCCGGGGGATGTGGGTGTCCGAGAAATGGGGTTCGCCTTTTTGGGGTACTATCTATAACAAGAGTGCTGTATCTCGGTGATAAGTACTGTAGGAGCAAGTGCTAGGTTTGACAGATACATAGAAAAGTCAAATGAGGAAGAAAGGGAAACAAGCTGTGAAATGAAAGCATCTTGATATTGGGCAGTATCACAAACAGATTCAGGAAAACAGAGGTCTAGAGTAGTTTCCAGGAATTTTCTTTCTCTGCACTAAAAACATTTTTGTGTAAAATCCTTTCCCCATATGGGGAAGAGGAACAGGTTCTACTACCCACTAAGACAGCATATGATGTAGGACAGGCGGAAAGGCTGTTGAGGGGAATGAATTTCTTCCTACTGCATTTGTATCCTAGACAGATGCCGTTTAGGACTTATTCTGTCTGAAACAATTTGTTGCCAAAGACAAAATGGAGATTCAGACGTTCTGTACAGGAAAAGAGAGTCTGCCAAAGTGGGAGAAGGGGACAAGGTCTCTTGTATAAGCAATCACTCTGCATTGTTTGATTGTCCTTTGAAAAGTCCCTGATTTCTTTTTGGAATCTACCTGCCATGGTGTGAGGCTGCCAGCCCAGCTAGCTGGAATTTTGGAAATAATTCTATGTCTTTTGTGAATATTAATATGATTTGTATGCTTGTCTTACAAATGTAAGAGAATTATATGTTATGTGGCTATTGCAGAAGTGTGTGCTGAACTGTATGTTATGTACTGAGCTTCAAGAATGCAACCACAGTGTACCCTACTGGAAAAGAACAGAAATGTATATAAACTATAGTTGGAACATACAGAGATTACTTTTCAACTTATTTTCTTGAGGGTTTGGAAGTTAAGTGTTTTACGATTGTGTTTCAGTGCAGCATGCAGACACAATGTCTAGAGCTAGAGGTTTTCTTATTATCTTGAAACAGACATAATTACTAGGTTTAAAATGTAAAGTGTTTCTAGTGCTCTGTGACTTCCTAGCAGCTGCACATCTGAGAGATAAGTATTTTTGACACACAAGTGCTCAATTCTAAGTATCTGTTTAGCCTGGGAACTGGGGTCAGGTGACAAAGAGTGATGTCATCCAAAGCTGACCCAGCAGTAAAGTTTTAATATTAATTTGGGAACTCTGTCAGAGACTGTACATTCTGTATTCGTCTTTGGACCTGGAAGCATCCATTCAGCACTTCTCATCTGCATTTGTCTTGCTCTGTAAGTAAGTCTACGGTACAGTGATTTTTCTTCGATAGAGATAGGAATATAGTGAAGATTAGTTCAGATGTTTTCTGTATTTATTTGAGACTGGCCTGCCATACGGTTTTAAAATATTTCCTGTGATTCTGAACTCTGCAGTCACTGTGTTGTTATTGGATGTTGTTTTGTTCTTTTATTATTTTTTATTAAATATATTTAAACTTTTATACACATACAAATCCCAATGGAACAGATGTCTAAAGCTCCTTACTCTCACAAGCACACTTCTCTACGGCATATGTGAGGACTATAAAACAGATATGCAGTTGACTCGGGTATGGAAATATGATATAAATGGAAAAGAGAAAGCTGTGGGATGGAATGAAGAAGTCCAGGAAGTCATTAAAAGAATGAAGAAGTGCAGACAAAAGTGGGAGACAGAAAAGATAGATAAGGCTAAGGCTAAGAGGGAATACTGGCTGGATAACAAAGAGGCTAAGAAGGCAGTTGCAATAGTGAAGAACGGCATCAGAGGCAGTCTACCAGCTTCTGGAAAGTGACTCAGCAGATGGCACAAAAAAATCAGGTTGCAAGGCAAAGACAGAAAGACAAAAAAGACAGTCATCATACACCCTTCATGAAAGATGCAAGGAACAACCTGCTTACCATTCTATAGGACAGAAAGTTCTTCCATGACCTTCTGAATGAAGAAAACCCCACAGACGCTGTACTGGTCGAGACACAGCCTACAGTGAAAGAGGAGGAGGAGCCCACTATAGAAGAATTCAGAACAGGACTAAAGAGAATTAAGTAAGGAAAACAGCAGGCTCAGATGAGGTCAGCACAGATGTGATCAAGATATTGGGGGAGTTAGGGGGCAAACAGCTCCAGAGGGTACTCATTGAGATACAGAGAGAAAGGTGTATCCCAGATGACTGGAAAATAAACATTTCAGTGCCACTGTACAAGAACAAACGGGATATTCACAACTGTAGTCAGTACAGAGGTATCAAACTCCTGTCACACTGCAAGAAAGTTCTGGAGAGGGTGACTGAAAGTAGTAGGAGTATAGAAAGTAAGATAGGAGATGAGCAGTTTGGATTCAGATCAAGATGCAGCACAAAATAACGGATGTATCCAGTGAGACACAGTTAAAAAGAAGCTAGAGATGGGGAAAGAATCCAACTGGACATTCCTTGACTTGGGGAAAGCACATATTATCCAAGAAAGCTGTTAAGACAGTCCTGTGATGGTTTGAATTCCCAGAAACATTTGTAGAATTAGTGCAGTCTATGTACAAGGATCCAATGCCGTAAGTACAAACAGTGTTTGGACTCACAGAGGGGTTTCCCGTGGAAGAGGGTGCATATTACAGTTCTGCTCAGAGATCACTGCTGTTCATACTGGTGATAATCTGCATTAGCAAACAGTTTGGAGAGGATAAATCAAAAAATTGCTGTATGCAGATAATATGGTATTACATGTAATCTCTGAACAAAAGCTAAAACAAATAATGGGGAAATGTGCAAAATAGGAAAAAGGGGTTGAGGATGGATGGATGAAATGCAAACTGAAGGCATGGGAATGAAACTGAAAACAGATAAGACAGTTGCAATGTCAGCAAATGGGGAAAATCAGAAGAAAATGATTACTGATGTCAAAAGAAAAACAGTGGACCAGTTAACAGCTTCAAGTATCTGGGTGGAGTGGTTGAGTAGTAAGGAAGTCTGTATGTGGAGGTCAAAGCTAGAATCAGAAGGGATGCAGCAAAATGGCACAGAATGTCAGGGGTAGTGTGTTTGATAGAAGAATGTCAAAGAAGCTGAAAAATAAGGAGTAAAAAGCAGTGGTGCAACCAGCAGTATTGATTGGTACATAAACCTGGACACTGAAGGCATTGCAGTCAAGGGGGCTAGAGGTGATGGATATGAAGTGCCTTGAGACAGGTGGTAGGATGCCCAATATGAGAAAGATGAAGAAATGAGATGTCAGAGCAAAAGCCCAAGTAGCTCCAATTGCAGAGAAGGTCAAACAGAACAGATTATAGTGGTCCAGACACATATGCAGGAAAGAAGGAGATAATCTGGTGAAGATTTGGGAAAGACAAGGCGGCAAGAAAAAACAAGGGCATGAAACAAAGAGGTGGATGGACTGGGTGACACTGGTGATAGTCATGCTTTTGTCAAAGAAGGTAGGACAGTAGCACTGAACTGACGGTCTATGCACCCTGATCCCAAGTAGAAAAAAATGGGAAAGGGGACTGATGATGATAAGACTTCATTAAAGATATGTAGGTAAACTTCCTAGAATACCGATGTAGAGCACCGTAGAGCAACGTTGGGCAAAGTTGAGCAAAGTCGGCTAAACACAGCCACACCTCCTAGCCGGTCTGGCCAGTAGTAAAATAAAAAGCAATGACAGGCCTCGAACCCGGGATACTGTGCACCATAATCGCAGTACTGAACCATTAGGCCAAGACAGCTTTTGATATGCATGCACTTTCAACACACACATACATATTAATGAAAGCTTACCCACTGCTAAGCAGGTGTTCAGCTGAGATTTTCAAAACCGGCCAATCACAAATAAGTGCGGGAAATGAGGCATATTTAAGCCCCATAGGCGGGAATACTTGCCGTAACTGGTTGTAGCTCCCATCTGCAGGCAGCATGACTGGTGTTGGAGAGGGCTCTCGCTTTTGAGCACAACGGTGGGGCATTGAGGAGTCAAAAGTGATGGTTTGGCTCCTCGACCATAATCATGATGACAGACTCCTGCAGGGCCAGTTCCAGGGCACTGAATACAAAGCGGAAGCCTGGAACCATCTAGCACATGATCTCACCAGTGCCACAGGCATCCCTCGGACTGCTGACACCACTAGTCAGACCTGAAGAGACAGAAGCAGGACCAAATGAACCAGTGGATACAGGAGGCCCATGAGATGGAAAATGCCCCACTACTGAGTAGGTAGCCATGCAATGAAGTATGTAAAAATTGCTATTGTAGTCTATATTATGGATAGGTATATGTCTCAATCTCACTTCATTTACCTCACAGCTGCAGGTGTCTGTGCTGCGAATCAGCAAGCCTATGCAGATAGGCTGCTAAGGCTACGCCACCAGGCAGGTTAGTAATTATTCTGCATGTATTGTTATATAAAATAAGTGAGAGAGCATGAAAAAGAGTGTTGTAACCCATTAATAAAGGTATAATACGTCTTGAATAAGTCTTCTGCATGCACTGTAATATCAAATAAATGAGAGAGCCTCTATAAAAGTGTGTAATGTAATTAATAAAGGTATAATTCCTGGAGTGTGTCAGTGTCACTTTCTTTGATATGTTGTTGTACTCTTGCATTATAGAAATTTTACTGTTGTATTAAGCGCTGTCAACCCACACTTGGATAGGCCAATATAAAGTGGAAGGGAGTGCCAGTAGCTGTTAAGCATATATACAGTCCTCAACAGTTGGTTAATGGCCGGCATATATAGGTTAATCTGTCACATGAGTAGCTTTTACTAAGTTCCCCAGAAATGTCAGTGTGCTGCTAGAAATGTAGGGGGCTGTTAAAATATAACTAATAATGTCACCTGAACACATCCAGATATGTAGATATATAAATATAAATAAAATATATAAATACGTAGCAGTAACATCTGCATCCTGGACAGTCTGTATGTCAGATACAGGTCAGGTATATAAAGAACTAGCAAAACCCATTTCACAATGTAATGGACATTGCCAAGTGTAATAATACATGTAGGGGATATATACCTGCAGTCAATAGGAATGTAGTGTAAACTATAAGTACATATAAGTTGTTAATGGAGGTATCTTTTTACACCCTACTGTATGTGCATAAACAATGCAATTCCACACGTCAATGGGTATGTCTAATCTCAATTTGTTGGGACATACGTCCTATTGGTTCAAAAATATTTGCATTTACTTTGATGCATGTGCCCTGTTCAAATACCACAATCTTGGTGGCCTGTTGCCACCAATCAATCCTGCATGCTGTTGGAATGTCCACTGTTGTTCTATATATGCATGTGTTATGCTTGCTGTTCAACTGTTGGAACTCTGGTGTGTTGGGTTAATGGGAATACTACTGCATGCTGTTACAACTAATTTGGAATGCTGTTGGCTGTTAACAATCCATATTGTCATTAAATCCTCCTAAACCTAGAACGTATGGGAAGGCTGGTCCCAGCGGACCCATCTGTCCCACCTCAGCTGGCGATGGCACCTGGCACCATCAGGTCTGGTGCCCAGCCCAGGACCTCCTCCTCCATTGGTCCTTTGCCACCTTCGGGTGGAAGCGCTGCAGGGGATGGGGCTCGTCCCCCCTGTGCAAGCGTGGCAGGAGGAGGGCCACCTATCTGAGTGGTCCGGGCTGGGGTGCGTAGGAAGATCGAGTGTTCAGTCGCTGATCCTCTACGCCAGCTTGAGGCAAGTGTGGCGTGACTCACGGGTGAGCCTGCCCCTCCTACACAGCCACCAGCACAGCCACCCTCTGGTCTGTAAAGGTTCAGTGGTGACTTCCCATGGGTGGGGATCTCAGTTCCACTGTTGCCATCTGTGGGCTCATGGGCTTGCGATTTCCAAACATCCTTCCCCGTTAATGGTGTTCACCCACTAAATGTGTCATATTCCGCCCCTGTATGCATCTTGTTTGTCTTGTCTGTTTACCTCCCCAGCTTACTTCCCCATATACACCCACTTCCCCTACCACACATTCCAATCTCACCTGAAAAAAAAAGGGCAATCTGCTCCCAAAAAAAAAAAATTACACCCCATACATAGCTACCCATTTTGCACACATGTCCGCTGGACACATAAACTGATATTTAATTGGCAGTACAACATACTTCGTTGTCCTCACCCCTCTCTCAGGGGTGGAAGGTTTCATATTTCCCTCCAAATTTCTAGCATATGCACAGCTGTTGCTGTTAAAGAAATGGGCAGCTATGGACCTTCCCTACACCTGTCCTGCACATCCCGAGCTGTTTTCCCCACTGTTTTTCCCTCTTTGTGCCCCTTTTTCACCACTTTCCTATCTCCCCATTTTCTTTTCTTTCAAAGAAATGAGCGCAGGGGTTAGCGGGAGTAAGCACCTTTAAGCAGTAGTTAGCGGGATTGTACGAGTGTGCGCTTGTGTGCACTTAGCTAAGTATTGCTAAGCTTTGCGCAAACCCGCGCAAACCTGCTTACAACTGCTTAAAAGTGCCTTAGTCACCCTGCATGTGAGGGCCCTTGTTCTGTTCAGCAGCAAAATAAAACACCTCTGTCAGTCTCAAACTCCGGACCTTGGACACACTAGACTGCATGAAGTACCACTAAGCCACAGCAGATATACAGCAGGTTGTTGCAGAAATAGATATATCATGCATCAGAATGAGTAAATGTAAAGGAAAGATAGGAATGCCATAACACAAAACCTGTTCTGTGGAACTTTACCAGCAGTTGTTGTGGAATTGCATTACATGACTATGATAACAGAACCAGCCATTCTAGCAGTAAATAATGTTACAGCAGCACTTTACAACTCCCACACAGTATCATAGCAGGACAATCCCCACCCAAATGTACGAAATACCTGTGTGTTCAGGGTCCACCAAGGATGTAGGTAGGCATACTCAGTACTGGAATTGTCTAGTTTTCTTGAGCATCCTGTGCTAATGTCAACAATAAAAAAGCAGAAACTGTGCAGAAGTGAGTACATTAATATTCACAGTATAGCAGTTCACAAACAGTACATGTGCCAAATGAATAAATCTCAATAACTACTTATGTATGGCAGCTAATTGTATAAGTAGAAAAGAAACTACATACTCCCACGTATCTTGTGTTAGCATTTGTAGGGGTGAGTACAATTCTACACTGACAACTGTGTACTGGAAGTGGCAACATTCAGGTCTGAGTACAACATTCAAATCACTGGCTACACCCCTAGCTTCAGATATAAGAAGTATACCAACCTTCTGACTTACATAACGGTGTCCACAGCAAACAAACACGGGCCCCACTTTGGAAAGCTGAAAGGGCCATGCCTACCTGACTTAGCAATTTACAGCATTGGGTTGCTATGACAGTGAGTACTGCAATCACCACACAGCAGGCTGCATGCAATTACCAAATGGTGGCCACCAATTCGTGCAGAGGCCATCACATGCACATGTGCAGATACCTATAAAAGCAGGCTGTACTTGCTGTCCACACATGCAATCATTCCATTGCTGGTACGGAGAGAAAGAGAGAGAGAGAGACACAGAGACAGATAGTCAGACACCGACATCCACAGCAACAGCAAAAAAAAAAATAAAATAAAAAATAAACAAAAAAAAAAAAATAAAATTAAACCAAAAAAAAAAAAAAAGACACATGGAACTGAAATTTACAAACACATACAAAGGAAAGGTATGTAACAGATATGTATTTACTGGCATGTAGTATATGTTTTAGAAGAGTACTCTACATACTTTGAATCATCCATATGTGGCAGCAGTACGTATCTATGCACAGATGCCCTGCATAACTACTGCCATGGACAAATCAGTGTGTAGCTCTGTGCAGTGGGATATAACTGTGACATATGTAGCTCAGCATTAAATGTCAAACATCTGATCCATGTTATCTTTGTTCTGTACAGTAGTGTGTACAATGGCTGTTTGGGGGATTAGTGCATACAGCTATATAAACATGGATGTGACAGAGTAGCAAATGCATGATAGTCATATTAACGTGTAGCTTAGCACTGGCAACTGTTGTACCAGGCTAGTATGCTAATCTAGCATTTGCAGCTATATATACACCCTGTAATATTACTGTGTGCTCACATGTGACACCTGTTCATGTTGCAGCAAGGCCCAACAAGTTAGCCGTGAGGTCCACGGACTTACAACAGTGTGGACCTTGTATGTGCATGGCACACACATACGGAGAGATCTTTCTGTGTCAGATATATTAGCATCTGTACATGTGCATAGAGCAAGGGACATACTGCAACTGTTTGTGAAGGGTGGACATATATATGTTATTGAAGGTTGTTATGTGCATATTTCTATGTAGGTTGTAGTGTGTGGCAAACAAGATAGCATATGGTGCTGGTATATGACATGTGGTGGTTAAACGCTGTGGGTATGATTTGTCAGGTTTGCAGTGTTGCAGCCACTGAGGCCTGCTAAAGCTACATGGGCGAGAACACCTTCAATGCATTCCGCACAAGACTGTGCAATATTATTACATAACTGCATACCTCACAACCTTCGCATAATTGATATTCCCACCATGAAAGGTGGACTGTATATGTGCCCATATGTATATCTATATGTACACCAATGTATGTTTATATGTATGTGTGTGTATATATATATATATATATATATATATATATATATGTATACACACGAGAGAGAGAGAGAGAGAGAGACAGGGTCATAGTTACTGCGACAGATGCCTGGTGACACAGCCATGGACTCAAGCTCAATGTTGAAACTGCATTGGCATCCCTTCTGGCAAAAACTCTGTACCCATGAACTACCACATAGGTGGTAGTCTACTTAACACAGAAAGTGTGATAAGAGACCATGGGACACAGGTGGACAGTAGTCTCCCCTATGATAATCACAGTGCCACACTAGTCATGTAATCTGTCTACGTGGCACACCTCATCACATAAGGTGTGTCATCCAGGGAAATATAGGTCAGGGTTCCCCTCTATTCATCACTCATAAAACCCATTATAGAGTACAATGCCCATTTGGTATGTACCTCACAAGACATCTACAGCAACTGGAAAGGCCACAGACATACCACACAAAGAGTAATACCGGCCTCAAACACATGCCCTTTGCAGACCGTCCCACAAAACCACAGCTAGACTGCGTCACATACCGCCTACCCAGAGGTGACCTCTGCCTAACATACAAAGCTATGTCAAACCCAGAGCTGTTGGACATGCTCCACATAAACAGATCACAATCCCTACGAGCTACACGCTCTAGGGACCTAACCTTGTCACCTCAATAAACAGAACATGCTGGAGGGATAGATTCCTATCTCAGGGATATCCCATACTCTGGAATAAACCACCTATCAATACCAAACAAAGCTCTTCATTAGCAGTCGTCATGAATAATCCTGATGATTGGATGGGAGATAGGAAATACACCCCAGGAATCACCTCTGTGGCTCTGCTTGACAGGGGCACGTGAAATTAAATTACATGTGTGTCAAAGGCAATACACCCCAGGAATCACCTCTGTGGCTCTGCTTGACAGGGGCATGTGAAATTAAATTACATGCGTGTCAAAGGCCAGGGTAGCGTATGGCTAGGCTTCTATAGGCCCTTGGGCCAATAGCCTATTACCTACCTATGAACCGATACACACCCACATGTACTTGTTGCAATAATTGCTATGTGAGGTTGACGAGTGTGATGGTGAATTTGTTGGTGAATGTGTCAAAGTTCTGTACATGTGTGATAGCTTAGTGGGAAACTCTTTCTCTCATGGTATTTTATGTCCTAGCTCTGATCCCAGCAAAAGATGTGTATGCTATTGCTAGGCAGAAAAAGCTGTATGGCATACGGTCTGACGTAGTCCCTTGGTGTCGAATGGGGTGTGCCATTGTAGGCTAAAGCAGTACATATATGCTTATTGATTGGTACTGCTGATGAATCCAAATCCTGCATGAACTGTAGTACTACCTGAAGCTGTAGGCCTAAACAGCACAGTACCGTGTATGTCCACATTGCTTGTAACCACTGTTTTGTGTGTTCCCTGTAGTCCTCACAGATTACATACCTCAGGCATAAGGTTTTGTAAGTACTGACACACAGTACTGTAAGGTACATAGGTAAAGCTCATCTGGGTTGCCATACCTTTGTGTCTTGTATGTATGTCTTATGTGTGTGTGGGTATGCCTGTAACATGCCCTTGGTCATATGTGTGTCACAGGATATAAGTGCGTATCTAGCAACATGTATAGTCTAGTACAGCAGTATGCCACCTATATTAACGAACGTGCAAATATGTTAGGGAGGGATTTGCCATCAACAACTAGTGTGGTATACTGGTAATACTATAACTGGAATTTACAATCATTGCAATGGATGACATATTTCTTTATGCATTAGCTTGATATATACCTCCTGTGTCTAGGTGGTGCATTGTGTCGCATACAGTGTGCCATGTACTGTTGTATAGTCTTACATACTGGTTTCCCTTTGTTGCTGTGCAGAACATGGTTTGATATATAGAGCATGCCAGGCACTGTCAGGCAGTTGTGGGTTGAGCACTGATATATGGTATTGAAAGTGTGTATCCTCTGACAGCCAATAGGTTGCTATATATGTCAGTTCAGTGATATCTGTACTATAGAATGTTAAGTGTGCCACATGACTTGCTCACACATATTGTTTCATTGTCTTCCAGGGTCATGGCTTACCATTGCAACCCTACCTATAGCCTACCAGAGGATGAGGTGCTAACAACCAGCCTGGTTCAGCACTACACCCTGCTGTTCTCAAGAACCAGCCAGGACCAGCATGAGCGGACTGCACTGTGGCAAGATGTTGTCCGTAGGGTAAATGACATAGGCATGCATAACCGGACCTATGAGCAGGTACGCCATCACTGCAATGATTTACTTAGACATGTCCGGCAGCGTGCGTCTGATGTCCGTAGACAACAGCTTGCCACAGGTGGTGGGGTAGCCATCCATCCCCCCCTCACCACAGTGGAGGAGCTGGTCCTGAGCCTGGTGGCTCCTGGCCAACAACAACAACAGCAAACATGTATCATCATGGAGGCCGGAGCCACCCAGCGAGTTGACATTGAGCATGCAGGTAACATGGCATATCTGTAGACTACTGTTACCTCTATTGGTAGATCATGCATATGTGAGATGCATACTGTGTAGTTAGAAGATGTGGAGCCTGGTGTTGTGCAATACTGAATTTGTAACATAATCTGTAGGCCTGTGACTGTCAACCGTTGTACTACTGTAAGATTGCAAACCCACAGTAGCAATGCCACAGTTGTTGCCACTGACAAACTGTTTCATATCCTTGTAGGTCCCTCTGGTGTGACAGCAAGGCAGCAGACCCATGCTGGTGAGTGTGTTCTACATTTAATATTGCAAATTAAATGTGCATGTCATAGGTGAGGTGTAGGCCATGTACACTTAACACACCTACGCATAGTGCATGCTGTGCATGTTTGCTGTGAGACTATGCACATCTCAGTAACGTAAGTAGCTGCCTCAAACACATGCAATACACAGAGCATCCCACACAATTGTGGCAACACTGTAGTGGACATTGGATAGGCAGAGTCAATACACATGCACACAACATACACAACTTTGTCATACGCAGTACACGTTAATATGCTACACATAGCGTATTCAGACACCTGCTGTAAGGTCACACTCCAGTATCCCAAATGTCATCCATACAGCACACATAATATACCTGAGGGGTAGAGGCCTACCATAGGGCTCTGCGACATTCTTCAACACATAACACATTCATGTTAGGCAATGCTATTAGGCACCTTACAAACCCATGTAAAAATTGGCTGTGAAATGGTGAATGTAGCCATGGTACTGCAGTTCAGGTACAGCATGCTAGGTGTCAGTCTGGCACACATTAGTAGCCTTGAGTGACCACATGATGCTGCATGATGATGGCTCATGGTACTACACCCCATCCAGTTACAGTAACCACAGTACTACACATAGCATTCATTGCTATGCACCTCAATGTTGTGTATGTGTGTGTGTGTGAAAACATATGCACCTATACCCAATATGCATAGCAATCACCATTTGTACAAAGTGACACATATATGCCACAATTATCTGCTAAAGACACAGATGCTCTAATCAGAAATGGATATCTATGTGATACACAGATACACATCGAGCCATGGTATGTATACCTGTGAGTGATGGTGCACAGGACATTGCAGAGCTTTTAATACTTGCACAGCAATGTTGCGTTCCAGGGTGAGGCCAATTATTGAACAACACACATGCATCAAAGCCATGTATACTGTTATTAGCAAGGGCTGTCTACACTCGCACTGCATGCTGTTGAGCAACACACGTCCTGCATGCTGACACATGTGATATGACTGTTTGGCTTGTGATACTGTACCCCACCATCAACCGCTATTGAGTATGTTCTGGATTGCTGGCGGTGTGTGTGTGTGTGTGTGTGTGTGTGTGTGTGTGTGTGTGTGTGTGTGTGCTTTAGTGAGGAGTGTATATATGTGCATGTGTTCCGACATCATGTACAGGTCGTAAAGTGCGTTTCCTGTCTTCCTCTCATAGGTGCTGAGGTTGGGCTGGTTCACTGCAGCAGGGAACCTGATGTCACTGAGCCAAATAGTGATAATGAGGATAGGTGTGTTGAGGCACAGGCACGTTTGCCAGGGTCTGTCGTTGGGCCACCAATCGACAGTACACAAGTGTCCACCCCATCCATGCACACAGTCATACTGCCAATACATCCATCACCAATGCCCTTAGCTGAGGGACAGTGTACAGTCAGCATTGGCCAAGACAGTGTGGTATCTATGGCACATGCATCCTGACACAGCAGCCCAGCAGCCGTACCCAGATGTCTGGAACGGCACCACAGAGGCAGATGTCCAGGGGTTCTCGTCGGAGCACTGCTGCTTATCATGCCCCTGGCAGTCGTGCCACAGGTCTTACAACCTCACGCATGTTCCAGGCTGTCATGGAGGCACAGGCACGTATAGAACGGTACACCAGACAAGTACTAAGAGCACAGAGGGCACATAACACCACTGTAATTGACAGTATCCGTGATCTAGCAGGTGCCATCCGTAATTACACTGAGGTCACTGATAGACATTGGGGTGAGACATTAGATGTCCTCCGCAATGTCATGTCCATGTGTCAGGACAGTGCAGGACAGTTGAGATGTCGACGTGGACATATGCCAGCAACATCAGCAGCTGGCAGTCGCAGCGGACGTCCATCAAGTCACAGCCGCTCCCGTAGTGCCAGTACCAGCCCCAGCCCCAGCAATGTTAGGGGTGGGCTGTCCATAGACCATCCTAGAAGACCACGTGCACGTGGCTCTGGACAGTCCCAGCAGGGACCTGGGTCCAGTTTACATCTGTCCACCTCTGAGGATAGTACCCAGTCTGGTTTAGTACCTGATACTGTCAGTAGCACACCTGCCAGGCAGAGGTACCGTATCCGTGGCCAGAGACGGTGATCTGTAAAGCCTGGCTTGTACCGTCTGTGGCTGTTCCACAAATCCCCATATATGGTGGAATTGTGTGCATGCACACACACAGAAACCAGACACCTAGGGCTAACACATACCCGCACACATTACATCAACATTGGCCCATAGCAGTACTCTTGGCCCTCACACACACACACACACACACACATACATACATGTCGATTGTATGGCTCAATGTAGGGCTCTGGCAAACCAACAACACACCCTGTGCATATGATGAAACCTGTGCCACCTCCTGTCATCTGTAACATTGATGCAGGAACAGGCTACCATGGTGCTGATGCACAGTGTGACTTTATAGCAGTATAGCAATGTTAGCATGTTGTCAGTAGTAAAGTGTAATGATATCCTTGAAGGTGTAGCTGAGCAGGCATGATGCATTAAAGCTATGATTGTCAATGTAGTATTGTCTACACCAGTGTTAGTTCCAATAGTGTATTGTCTGCACACATGCCACTTGGCTGATGTGTGTAGTATTGGCAGCATGTGTTAGAGAGTGGACAGTACGTGTGGGATGTGTGTAGCACAGATTTGCAGGTGTACATTTATGAACATGGTGGAGGTGCACCGTCTGCATGTACATGCATAGCGGACACATGGGCAGGGTGACATGCCATGTACTACACAGTAACACTCCATAGTTCCTATTGGTGGCCAGTGTGCATTATACTACACACATTGTGGAACTTGAGTACACATGTGTGTATGACATGGTTTGACACTGTGCTGTGGGTGATACTGTTACTATCTGTCATTGTTTTGCATTCTGGTAGTATACATAACCTCAACAGCCTGACCATAAACAATTGTTAGATGATGTCTTGACAACTGACACACAGATGTAGGACACACAGTAACATTTGGATCCTTCAGGTACTATACTATGCCAGTAACCAGTGGTATTCACCTGCACCCATTCCTGAGACCACTCCTGTTTGGCATATAGCTGTCTTAGGTACAAGCAATCACAGTAGGGATATATCAGTCCACATCTGGAAATGCATACTGTGGCCTATAATGCATTCTCCAGATGACACACACATCCTCCTCAAGGGTATCATACAGACAGATACCTGTTGTCAAACCCATGCTGTAAAGCTATAAGCCAACTAAAGCATAGCCATCCACCTTTACAAAACATAGTATCCCCACAGTACCACATAGGTAGTAGTCATCAACATGTTGAACAGGTACCGATGTGTACATGCAGCCAAGTGTTACGTCATCTCTCCTTTGATAATCACAGTTCCAAAGGTATTTTGAAATCCCTCGGTGGATCACATAAGCAATAAGAGGTCTGCATGCATATCCACAAAGGTTATTCTACACCTATAATGAAAAGCCATCATTGATAGACTTTGCTGTGTTTGAACAGGTCTGAAATATACCTCAGCCATAAACCCTCGCTCACACTATTCAATAGAAACCGTAATGAGTGTGTGTGACACGGATGACCTAGGCCAGGGATCACTGCAGTGGCTGGGCTTGTCACAAGCATACAGATGTGACCTAAGGTCCGGAAAGCGGCAGCACACTCTGGCAAAGATGACAGATGTGTTCATAGAGAAAGCAGGATTCCCACCTATGAAATAATTGAGGTCACATGTACATATATGTATTTGCCACACAGCTACCTGACATGTGCAATGCACATACTGTTGTCATACTGATATGTCATACAGTAGTAAAAGCAAAACCCACAACACACTGACCAACAGTGTCACACACATAGAGCACACACACACACACACACACACACACACACACACACACACACACACACACACACACACACACACACACACACACAAACAGTTGTCAAGTGCAGGATTCAAACCCCTACCTAACTACTTTATGATACTAGAGGAGTACGCATTAACATGACGCGCTATACACATTACTGGGAGTTCTCTTTTCCACAGGTATATTTGTAGGATGGTGACATCATCAGACTTGACAAAGATAAGAATAAGTATACCACGTTTAAGGTGTTTTACTACTCTCCAAAAAGGTTGCTCCTTTCCAAGGAGATCACACAAACACACACACACACACACACACACACACACACACACACACACACACTTGTCAAGTGCAGGATTCAAACCCCTACCTAACTACTTTATGATACTAGAGGAGTATGCATTTACACAACGTGCTATACACATTACTGTGAGTTCTCCTTTCCACAGGTATATTTGTAGGATGGTGACATCATCAGACTAGACAAAGTGGGTTACATTAGGTGAGCTACATAGAAGGAATTTCTAAACACTTTGGCCATGTGATCATCAAAGGAGAGTTTACTATCTCCCCGGGTCCCCAGGGCCATGATTACTTTCTCCGTACATACTGGATTACCACCTATGTGGTAATTTGTGTGCACTTTGTTTTATCCAAAAGGGGATGACTATGCATTCTTTGGCATTCTGCTTGAGGGCATTGTCTTGACACCAGGTATCTTGTCTCTGTAAGACCCTTCTGGAGGATGTCTGTGTCAGCCATAGAGTCGATTATGGACCACAGTTAGCAGTCATCTGCAAACCTGTTCAGTCAAACTCCTCTCGTGCTTGCCTGTAACTCTGAGCAGTATCTACTGAACAGGTGGTGTCCCAGGACCAAGACCTGTGGGATCCATTTGTGACTGGTTTATAGTCGGACATGGCACCCGCAACTCTGAACATGTGTGTTTCATCTGTGAGCCTGTTGCCCACCCATCCTGTGACATAGCTGTTAATGTTCAAGCTGGTAAGCTTGTCCATGATGACAGAGTGGGGAATGTTGTTGAAAGTCCTTAGTGAGGTCCAGATGGGCTGTGTGGACTACTTTCACCTCCATCTATGTCCTTGGTAACTGTTTCAAATGAGTCAACTGGGTTTAGGCGGCAGGATCTGCCTTTAACAAAGCCATGTTGGGTAGAGTCCAGTGTCTGCAGGTCCCCAATGTCTCTGTTTATGGGTTCCATGATAATTTGCTCCATAGCTTTGCAGACCAGGCTGAGCAGACCTATACGGCAATGGTTTCCAGGTTCTGTTGTGGCACCCCCTTTGTGGAGCTGGATGACTGTTGGTGTATGCCATTCTTTGGGTACATAGCCTGTGGTAATGTTGAATCTGGACAGTGAATGTAGGTGAGGGTGTAGTTCCTTTTGGGGCTGGTGTAAGATGCAGCCTGGAACACCATCCTGTCCCAATGATGCTGTGTTCTTAGTTTTGGAGAGGGCTGTCTTTACCTGCATGTCTATGAAGTCTGGGGCTCTGCATTCTTCTGGGATGGACACAGGCCCTTCTGGGGGTGATGGCGGTGGAGTTTGCACTGAACCTGTCCCCCAGGATGTGGGCAATGTAAGTTGGTTCAGTGTATTTCTTGCCATTTGTCAGTAGCTGACAGCATATTTGGAAGTTGCCACCTAAATGTTTGGTACAGCTAACAAAGGATTTGTGGTTGTTATTCTTACATTCCTTGGCAATTTGTCTTTAGAAACTGGCCTTGGATTATTTTATGAGCAATCATTGTGTCTTCCTTATAATGATCAGTGATGCCTTTCCTTTTGTGAAGTTTGCTTTATCATGTGTTCGTTTCCTCCTTCTGTTGTATAGCTTTTTTATGGGTGACGACCACCAGACTGGTTTCTTGTTTTTGGAGGAGTACATCTTGGTTTTATTTGGCATGTCTCGATCCCTGCATCCCTGTAGATGCTCATAGAATGCACTTGTAAATGATTCGGCAGATTGTATAGCATTATCCTATAGCATGGGGGCTTTGGAACTTTCCACTTTGGTCTTGGGAAGTGTGCAGTTTGCTTTTGAAAATGTCTTCACAGTGGTTTCCTTGACTGGGGGGGGGGTGGATGTCCAGTGTGATTACTTTATGATCTGATATTACCAGTGAATGGTTTATTTCTGTCGTGGAACACTGGTACCCCATGTTGGTGATGATCAGGTCCAGTATGTTGTCACCTCTAGTGGGCGTGATGACCAGCTGTTCCAGGGCGTTTGGGCAAAGGACGTTGTACACAAGTAATTCTCCCACTCAATGTTTGGGTAGTTGTAATCTCCTCATATAATGGTGTTTGATAGGACCTTTATATTTTCCACTGTTCTCAGGAATACTGAGTGAGGTTCCTAAGACAAGGTAGGTGCTCTGTAGCAGGCTACAATCTGATAAGCAGCTTTGCCCAATGTTAGTGGCACTTGCATGGTTTCCAAGGCCTCATGCTGTGCCACTAACTTGAAGGTGTGGGTATCCATAAGGTAAATGGATACATCCTTTCCTTTTGTATTTCACTCATGGTTTTGGGTCCGAAGATCAGAGGAATTGTGAGTGTTGTACGTGGAGCATGTCCAACAGCTCTGTGTTTGACATAGCTTTGTATGTTAGGCAGAGATCATCTCTGAGTAGGTGATATGCGAGAAAGTACAGCTGGAGCATTTTGAGATGGTCTGTGTATGGCATGTATTTCAGGCCACTAATGCTCTTTGTGAGGTATTGCTGCAGGCTTTCCAGTTGCTGTACATGTCTTGTGAGGTACATAGCAAAAGGGGCGTTGTACTCCATTATGGATCTAGTGAGTGATGAGTAGAGGGGAACAATGTCCTCTTCTATTCTGCATGAGACACCTTTTGTGATGAGGTGTGCCACATAGAAGGATTTCCGGACTACTGTGGGGATGTGATTATCACAGGTGTGTCCACTGTCCACCTGTGACCCAAGGTCTCTTATCACACATTCAATGTTAAGTATACTACCGCCTATGTTATAGTTCATGGCTGCAGAGTTTTTACCAAAGGGGATGACAATGCACTTTTTGGCATTGAGCTTGAACCCATGGCTTTGACACCAGCCATCTGTCTCAGTGAGGCCCTTTTGTAGGATGTCCACATCTTTAGTATTTACAATTATGGCTCCTAGTTTGCAGTCATCTGGAAACTTCACTAGCCACAGACCTTCCATGTTAAAGTTTACTTCAGGGAAGTAGATACAAAACAGGACAGGACCCAGGACTGGGCCCTGTGGTACTGCACTCGTCACTGGTCCAGTCATACTTGGAGTCTGCTACTTTCACAGTGTGTGTTCTGTCAGTGAGCCAGTTGGCAACCCATCTTGTGACATAGCAATTTGTACCTAGTTTAGTGGGTTTATCTATAATTCCAGAGTGTGGGATGGTGTTGAAAGCCGTGGCAAGATCTACATAGGCTGTGCGAAACACCTTACCCTTGTCTATAGTTCTGGTGACTGCTTCAATGTCATCTATCAGGTTTAGGAGACATGATCTGCATTTTACAAACCCAACATGGTTGTGGTCCAGAGTTTGGAGATTACCGAGTTTGGAGATTACCAATGTCTTTTTTTATAAGTTGTATGATGATCCATTCCATGGCCTTGCACAGCAGGCTCATCAGGCTAATGGGGCCCTAGTTCCTGTGGTCCGTGGTGTCTCCACCCTTGTGTAGTGGGATAACCGTCGTTGTGCACCATTCAGCAGGCACAAAGCCTGAGATGAGGCTATGACTGAACATGGAACTTCGGTGTGGTGCCTGTTCATTCTGTAGTTTGTGCAGAACACAGCCTGGGAAGTTATCTGGTCCCATGGATGCTGTGATACTGGCTTTGGAGAGTGTTATTTACCTGTGCAGCTGTGATGACAGCAACTTTGCAGTCTTCCATTATAGCGATGTGCTCTTTCATGGGCGAGAGGGGGGGGGGTAAGATTAACACTGATCCTATCTGCCAGGATGTTGGCAATATCAGTTGGGTCTGTATATTTAGTGCCATTGAGCTGTACCTCAGAGCAAGTCTGAGTGTTGCCATGACATGGACCTGTCTGTTGGCCAGAGATCTCCTGAGTAGACAGTATGCAGCAGAGTACAGATGGAGTTAAATTCAGTCTTGTTGCATGGGGCAACTGTTTGAGGCCAGTAATCCCCCTGTTGAGGTACTTCACTGGTCTTTCCAGCTGCTGAAGGTGCCTAGTCAGATTCATCACAGGTGTGTTGTGGTACTCTCTGATGGGTCTGATGACTGATGAGTAGGGGGAACCTCCTTTGACCTACATGCAAAGATCTTGGCAGTTTGTGCGAACACGTAGCATGATTTTCTGACCACTTTGTAAATGTGTTTCTGGAAGTACAGATGACTATCCACATTTGTCCATAGATCCCTTATTATCACCTCCATATTTAGGGTGTTGGCACCTATGTGGTATTTGTATGACTGTAGCTCGAGGACATACTTTTGACACCACAGCTGTCTGACTGAGACCCTTTTTAAGGATGTCTCTGTTGTCCCAAACATCGATTATGACAACATTTTGGCAGTCATCCACAAACTTTGCTAAACATAGTCCTTGTGTGTTTGACTGTATTTCTGAAAAGTATTCACCAGACAGGAGGGGTCCCAAGACTGAGCCATGGGGGACAGCAGTTGTTACCAGCTTGTACAGGAGGCCACAATTCTTACCTTGTGTGATCTATCTGTGCCCCAGTTGGCAATCCATGAGATGACAGACATATTTATGCACAGGTTGTTGATTTTGTGGATACGACATGTGTCTGGGATGTTGGCAAAGGGCTTTTCAAGGTCTATGTGGGACGTGTGTAGCTCATTTCATTGATGTATGTCCTGGGTGACTGCCTTGTAAACAGTCTAGCAGGTTTGGGAACCATGATCTGCCCATGACCAAACCGTAATTGGCAGGGTTGGGTGTTTGTAGGCTCCCAATAGCTCTGTTTATGAGTTCCATCATGATGGTCTCCATGGCCTTGCAGATCAGGCTTAATAGGCTTATAAGACAATAGTTCCCATGTTCTGTTGTGTACCAACACTTGGGGAGTATGTCAAACATTGCTGTAACACATTCAATAGTTTCATATGCTGTACAGAGGGCGAGTCTCAACAGACTGTTCAGGTGCAGGCTCTGTTTGTTCTGGAGTTCACTTATGACACAGCTAGGGAAACAATGTAATCCCATAGATGCCGTGTTTTCAGGTTTGGAGGGAGCTGTTTACCCATTCTACATGTGATATCTGTGCTTTCACAGTCTCCAGGTATGGCGATAGGGCCTTTTGTCAGTGAGAGGGTGGTATGTATGTATGGGCCTGTCTGACAGGATGATGGCAATGTCAGTCATTTACAGTTTGCACTGACTCAGGACATATATGAGTATACATTGCTATTTATGACATAGCGGAAGGAAGCATCATGGTTCTCTATGGACGCCTTCACAGATTCTTTTGCCAGAACATGTACTGGATAATATTTGGAGTGCACATTGTTTGTTGATGATATTGATTGCAGGTTTATTGATCTTCTTTGCTTTTTCACTTTCTGTGAACAACTTAAGTACTTGTGGTACATAGTTTGATTATGACAGGGTTCCAATATATTATATGTGTCTGTTTTCATATAACTGTGTGCACAAGGCAGGATTGTGAATAGTGACAGGTTCCTGGGGTGAAACATGCAACTGCCAGATATGTGTGGCCCAATACTGTACTCAGACATGGCCTAAGTGTGTGAGCATGCCCAGTATGACCTTTCAGTGTGTTGCTGAATGAAATCCACTACATTTGTTGAAGTGTGTGAGCACGCCCGGTATACACATTTATACTATATGTGTATGGACAATCAAGTTGTACTTTTACTGCAGGGCTCACCTTTGTGTCATAACTCAACAGGGATCATGCTGTGCCTGCAGGGCTTCCATGAGACACTTTGCATAGACTTATCAACATTTCTACATACAGGGGGGACAGCTATTCTTTGTACATTTCTACCCTGGGGCACACCTGATTGTTACTGTGGGTGTACATAGGATGAGGGGTTCACCTGACACTTATACACATTTGCTAGGCCTGCACTGCTATGTAAGGTACACCATTTCAGTCTGTACTGTTGCCTATCGTACTGGCTTGAGGCATACTAATGTACTATGGGTCTTAGCATCCAATGTCACGTATATTAAATTGCGACTTCATAGCCTACCCAACCCACATCACACCACCTGGCCTGCTGTTCTCTGTCTGCATAGGCCTGTGGGGGAAGTTTACCCATATGCCTCTTTAGGGTCATGATACAGCATTTCTTTGTGTTGGCATTAGTGTACAATTGTCCTGCTGTGTCTGTGCCAGTGTAATGCTGTCATGGCTTAGTGGTTCCTAGTGTGACTATAGTGCGCAGTATCCTGGGTTTGAGCCCTGTCACTGCTTTTTATTTTCATGCTGGGCAGACCAGACTGCTTAAGGAACAGTACTGCAAATATGAGCATGTTTACCTGACTTTGCTCAACTTTGCCCGACCTTGCCCAACATTTCTCAACGTTGCCCAACGTTGGGCTAGTTAGCGCGGGCAATTTTGTTTACATATACAAAATAGTGGTAAAAGCTGCTTAGCACTGCCTTATATTGCTTAAAACATGGCAAACATGCCTCAGGTGGTGCTGCAGGGCTGCCTATGTCAGATGCACATGGTACACACCCTATACATGTTTGAAAACAGGTAGTGTCAAGTTAGGCATCCCGTTTATTTTTGTGCGAGTCAGAGAGAGGTATCATTTCCAGGGTTCCTACTGAGCCAGTGTATGTGCTATGCGTTGCCTTTTTGCCAAGGTCAAGGCATACTGGGCACGCCTCCTTCTGCCTACTTGGGCAGCCTCAGGTTGTTCCTTCGCCGAGTCACGCTGTGCCTGTGATGGCCATGGCAATGGTGGGGGGCTGTTTGGCCCTGCCCCATGCTGTTCCTGCTGCAGCTGTTTTCACAGGATCATACTGTGTAGCATGGCACATACCATGACAATTTGGGTACATGTAGTTGGTGAGTACTGCAAGGCTCCACCAGATGTGTCCAGGCACCGGAACCGTGACTTGAGCATCCCAAACACGCGCTCGATTATATTTTGTGTTTGTGCGTGTGCCTCATTATGGTGTTCTTGTTCAGGTGTGTGTGCATTTCTGATGGGTGTCATCAGCCACGGCTCCATTGCATATCCAGCATCCCCCATTAGGTGACCGTCAGGGATGTCCCTATTGGCAAATGTCTGGTACAGCTGCGTCAGATGCCAGATATGGGAATCGTGGTAGCTTCCTGGGCAGCCAGCACACACATTCAGTATTATGCCCTGGGCATCGCACATGACCTGGCAGTTGATGGAGGGGAAGCCCCGCTCACCGGCTGGTGCTTTGATGTGCATGTGCGTGCAGTCAATTGCACCGACTACCTCAGGGTATTCCGCTACTTGCTGGAAGAGACGCATATTGCTGGCCAATGTCTCATGGGAATTGGGGAAATATACATGATCACTGACATGTGCTGACATGGCATTCAGGAACTGGTGCAGTACCCTGGATGCTGATGCCTGTGAAATCCCCATCATATCACCAGTTGGTCTCTGGAAGGTAGCTGTTGCTAGTATTCTTAGGCCGACACATACCTTGGTTTCCACTGGGACGGGTTCCCCTCTGTTGGTTCTGTGTGTGAGGCGTGGCTTGCACAGCTCAACAATTTGCTGCAGGAGGTCTCTGTCCACTCTATAGCGCTCCGCTATCTCCAGCTCATGTAGCCCCTGGTAGGTTACCCTGGGTCTGTACACTCTTCTCCATCTCCTCACTGTGGGTTGCTCAGCAGCAATCGCAATGTCACCACACTCAGTATCTTGCACATGTTGCCTTTTAATAGCAATGGCAGCCCCTAACATTTTTTGTCTGAGTTAAGCTTTTTAAGTTTTCACTCCCTTTGATTACTGCAGTGTTGCAGTGTTTCTGAGAAAAACACGGGGGAATGTTGTTTGCAGAGTTTTAAGTGCTGGGCTGGGCTGGGCTAGGGTACTGCCTGTGTAATTGGCTGATTCTGACTGATTTCACCTGGCAGCTCTGCTAGTTCTCCTTGGTTAACTTCCTACTACTTCTTTTCCTTCCTTTTCCCTTTCTGTTTCCACAGGAGGCAGCGCTGTTCAAACACGTGCGCACACAGGCTTAGGCGGGTGCACACGCGCGCACACAGGCTTAGACGGGTTTACAGACACGCACATGGTGTAAGCACATTTGCAAGAAAATTCAGCAATATCCACGGCGTACACCTTCGGTTTCTGGGTTTCAGTTAAAACAACTGTAGACACGCCTCTTCCAATCTTGAGTAACTCACAGCAAACACAAGCCACTCTGCTCCAATGAGCTTACAGTCTTTCATACATACCCCCTCATGATGTCACCTATCTTCTACTCTAGTACTCCCCTACTCCTACACTTACACTCCAGGGACATGGCTCACATGCCAGGGAAAATTGGGATTCACTATCATTATCCTCATTTGTATAGGATTGCCTACTAATGCTTGGTTACATCTCTCGAACTGAGCTCCCCCCCTTAGCAACCACTACTCAGTAGCCATGTTGTCTTCAGCCTGCCATTCACCTGCATGGCAGAAGAATATTTTTTTAATAAGAATGCCTATTTTTGGCTTTTTTTTTCTGGTTTTTAAAGCGCCGCACGTTTGCGTGGCACTGCGCTACGCTTAAACATCGGAGAAAAAAATTGATTTTTATTAATTTTCAACTGATCAAAATGCCAATGGCCTTATATTTGGCCATTGGCATGCTTCCTCAACTGGATTCATCCTTTATTTGGAGCTGTCATAGCTCCGTTTTGCTATTTGCAGAATGGTACTCCGTTACCAACGGAGTACATTTCTGCAAATAACTCTACTCTTCCACGGGCAGGTTAGTATTTCCTGCATCGCAAAATTACCTCATTTGCATAGCTTTCAGCAGCAAATGAGGTAATTTGCATAACATGACACTGTCCATGCAAGAGTAGTTTTAGGAGCTCTCATGCACACCCCTGCCGGCTGTTGCTGGATCGCTCGACAGATATATTGGCTGTCTGCCGGCTTACACTGCTCTTAAGACTCCATGCAAGCCTTCGTGAATCCGGCCCTCTGTCTCCAACTTTTAATACTTTGCCCTTTTGCCACAGTTTTGTCATGATCAAGTCTTTCTGCCAGTATGTTTTCATCTTGAATAATAAATGTCTTGTCTGCTTTCTCATGGACTGATTTGAAGCATAAATATGGAATGCCCTTTCAAGTTCCTGCTGTGGAATGTTGCTTATTTGTGCCTTCAAAAATTAATCCAGTCTGTTTCTTCTAGTTTCTTTGGTACAGCAGAAAATCTCAGATTTTCCCAGTGTGCTCTGTTCCCCAATTCTACCATTTTTTGAAACATTTCTTCTTGAACAGTCTCATACTCAGACAGCCTTTTCTTCATTTTGACCTCTGATTTTTGCATTTTTTCAGCTCATCTGAATATCTGTTTAAAGCTTCTTCCATTTTCCAACCTTTTGTTATTTGAGTTGATATACTCCTTCAGTGTATTATTAATTTTAATCAGCTCTGAGCACACTTGACTTATTTTCTCTTCTAGATTACTGGAAGCTATGGCTCACACCAAAGCTGGAGCTTGAATGCAGAAGTCTTTCCAGTCGGTGTGTTCTCTTCACCTTTTCTAGGTGACATTCTTTCAGGTTCTCTTAGTTTCTTCTTTGCAGGCATCTAGACAGTTTACTTACTAGCCAGTAACTTAATATTTCTGGTTGTATTTTCTCAGTTTCTGTTTTTACACTGGGAGAGCTGAAATTAAGCTGTTGATCATTAAATGCAGTGCTATTGGAATAATGTCTGGATGCAAAACAACATATGGAACAGCAGATGTGTACACCTCCATGGCACTGCACCTGTCAGATCAGTGATCCAACTTTCCCTGCTAATACACTGTTCTCCACTCTGTCAAAAAAAAAAAAAAAAAAAAAAAAAAAAAAAAAAAAAACTAATACCAATAGTACACGAGTAAATACCCCATGGCAGGAAAAGCCTTACTGGCAGTGGAGCTCCCTAATCTACAGACAAACTTGCTATAACAAACAAATAAACAAACTTAGCCCACCTCCATGTACTGATGCTTTTGGACTGTCACCAATGAGAACTCACACCACACCAAGTCCCCTTACTGCTTTATTACTGTAATGACCCTCTCATCTACTGTCATGCTTAAGGAGTGATACATTTTTATGAAACTGAATAAAAACGTAAAGAGAACTCCACTCACAAATGCACAAACCCGACTAGTCTGGTTCTCGGTAATAAAGGCTACACACAGCTTCCCAGCAAGAACACTTTAATAAACGTTAAACAACATTTACGACAAACACATTCCACCACGAGGATCACAGTATGTTAAGCGCTTTCATCCACCAAAAGGTAGACTTCATCAGAACAAATAACATCAGCTGCCACTTCATTTTTATGTAAATTAAGGCGCCAAAAACATTGCAAATTAGACAATAATTTAATAATAATTTATTGTCTAATTTACATAAAAATGAAGTGGCAGCTGATGTTATTTGTTCTGATGAAGTCTACCTTTTGGTGGATGAAAGCGCTTAACATACTGTGATCCTCGTGGTGGAATGTGTTTGTCGTAAATGTTGTTTAACGTTTATTAAAGTGTTCTTGCTGGGAAGCTGCGTGTAGCCTTTATTACCGAGAACCAGACTAGTCGGGTTTGTGCATTTTTATGAAACTGTCATAAGCATAACTGTTAAACATAGCACAGCAATGAAAGGTAACTCAGGAAGTATTTAAGACCTTACTGAGTTACTTAGTAAGGTGCACATCTCTCAAACTGTCCAGATTTTAGAAGAATGTCTAGATTTTTGCCTCATAATTCTGGCTTGTTTCTCATACAATGTGTAGTTTTCTGGCAAATCACTGGGATTTATGTTACTAAATAATGGCAGACATTTGAGTTTCAGACTACATCTCCCTCTCTCTCTTTCTCCCATTTATGCAGCATGTGGTACAGCCGGCAACAAGCACCTTTCAGCACTTGTGTTTCTGTAGCAGTTATGGGTTTTATGGGCTCAGATTGCTAGCACATGGCCTAACCCTCCATGGAGGGTGCACTGCACACACTTGCATGCACACACACCAATTTAGAGTGTCCAATCCACCTACTGCATGTCTTTGGAATGTGAGAGGAAACCACAGCACCTGGAGGAAACCCACACGAATGTGGGGAGGACATGCAGACTCCACTCAGAAGGCACCCCAGCCGGGAATCGAACCAGAGAACCCTTTGCTAGGAGTTGACAACCCTAGCCATTACACCACTGCACCACCTTTCAGACTACATATCCTTCAGAAAATGCATGCTCACACAAAATCTGTTTTTCTAGCAACTTTGTAAGTTTATAAGAACAATAATTAAAATCTGTCTCTGATTTTGGACCTTTGTCCCCCTATTAATTTTTGGCTAAGTCCAGATTGCTTGTGCCAAGAGGTTGAGAGGTATGGTAAGGTGTAGTATAGTTTACTAAACTACCCGTTAGGGCTGTGCTACAAGCACTTTGATGCTATACAGTACTTCCCTATCCCAAGCACTGGACCACATAATGGTGTATTATATTCTATTGTAAGCAAGTCAAGAAACCAGGATGCGTGCTGCACACCACCATGGAAAACCTAAAGTTATGCAATTACCATAACAAGGGATCCTTTTCATCCTTGTCTGTCTGATACCACTGGAGCTGCTTGTTGAATCTAATACAGCTGTTTGTTAATGCACTCTCCCTCAAGCTCCTAACTTTTCCCCACCCATAATGCTCCGCATGCTAACTTGGCTTGAGATCAGGTTTGCCTGTACAGAACTGTTGAAACCCTTCTGAATGCAGAATCTGGATGGAAGACAGGGAGGGATGCTGTATCAGATGGATGAGGATGAAAAGTATTCCTTATTATGGTAAGTACTTAACTTCTGTAGCCTATTTCATCTGTCCATCCAATCTGACTGAAGGGACAAAATCCCATGCCAACTTCTTTCTTGGATGTCATCGTGATACCTGTTCTTCTGCACAGAAGCCCCAGTGGAAGTTATAGACTTAGAAATTATGTACAGCTTATGTTTGATGAAAGTATGAAGGTCAGCCATGTAGCCACAGCACAAATCCCTTCTACTACAGAATTTTTGAAAACATCAGCAGATTTAGCTATAAATCTGGTAGAATGCCGCTTTGGTCTAGCTGGAAGTACTTCCCTCTTGGTTACATAGACAAATGACATACAGTCCCAACAACCATTTTTCAAAGGAAGTGAAAAGTTGCAAGTCTTTTTTGATGACTAAGTCTGTGCAAATAGAATCTAAGTTGAGGGTGGACGTTCAGGGTGGGAAGCAAATATTCTCCCTGGTTAGTGTGACTTAGAAATAATACTGGTAGATGAATGGTTTCACTGAAATTTGTCTTTGTGGTCACTTTATTCAGGAAAGGTTGATTATATTTCACAAAGATAACAGTGTCCTTAAGAAAGTATGGCACCCACAAGGATAGAGCATATAATTCTTGAAATTCTCCTGGCAGATGTAACAGCCACCATGAAAAAGTTTTCTAGGACAAAAAAATTGAGATCTGCAGAAGAGGCCAGCTCAAAGTGAGGTTTTGTTACGACTTCTAAAACCAGATTCAGATCCCAGGAAACAATAAGAGTCCTTTGAGAAAAGCTTTACAAAGTTTATGAGGCCAGGGAATTATTTTGAAAACATTTAGATTATGGAAGCTAAATGGACTTTGACAGTAGAGAAGTTAGACCCCTATTTATACAGGGTAGCCAGAAAGTGCAAAACTGGGGCAGAAAAGGGATCTAGGCTATTTGAAAAGAAATGGAAAATTGCTTTTATACACACTGAATAAACCCCATTTATGGGAAGTTGACAAAATGTGGGCCACTGACTGTAATAGGGAAAGGTCCATGGCCATCATGGGAATTGGAGATACCATGCATTAAGTCGGAGATTGAGAGATATGGATGAGGCTGGCTGGATGGTGACAAAGTAAGTCCGGCTTCAGATCCAGGAACCATGAGGGCGCCTTTAGAAGAGGCTTCAATAAAGAAAACCATACTTGGCTGGACCACAGAGGAGCAAACAGAACTGTGACAGATCTGCTCTCCACTACTTTCTGAAGGAACCTGAAAATGAGATTTGTGGGAAGGCATGTAGTAAGCCAGGATGAATACTGACAGCAGTAGCACAGCTATGATGGGGCGAGTAGGGCAACTGCCCTGGGTGCAAAATGTTGCCAGTGCAGTCAGCTGAATGATATAAAAGTCAGTATTGCATTTCCAGTCAAACCTGAGCACTGTAGCGCTCTGTGTGTGATCTAAACTGTAGCAACTGCTAGCTACATTGTAGCAAACAGTCTGGTACAATTTAAAAATTAGAAATCTCCATGCAGGCAGTTTGCTACAGTTTATCAGAAGAATTTATTTACTTATTATTTTAATAAGATGGAGGAGGGTGGGAGGCAGGGCACAGAAATGGGACCTGAACAGCTGGGCAGGAGGGGAGGTGTACATCTGGCCATCTTGTTGGTGTGGCAACAAAAGGAGCATCCATTTTTTTTCTAAAGAGATGAGGGGGTGAGGTGCTAGTTCATGGTACCAGAACAGGACGATGGCTGAGCCAGCTATGCTTCTGTCTGACATTCTAGAGCATCTAGCAGGGTGCACCCATTTGGGATACATATCAATCCATGTATTTTATCTATACCTCTCTATATATCTAGTTTATATATATAATGTGTGATGATTGGGGAAGAGATGGGCGAAGGCGGCCAGCCTAGTCAAATAGAATTTGATATATAATTCTGGCATTTGTAAATAAATGTAAAACACAGGCTTGTGTTTTCAAATGTAAGAAAACACTGTAAAATGTAAACTTCAAGATTGTTGCAACACTGCCATCTGCTGTAAGGAAAACCAAGCCAAGTATTTCAAATGTGTCTTTTTAAGTTGAAAAGATCTTATGAATCTCTTTAATGTTCTACAATTCGGCTCCAGTGCAGCTGGATGAAGGCTTCATGCCCATTGTTTTAAGGCTAAAGTTTATGACCAGAATTTAGATGTGGAAGGTGCTTTATTGCTCTAGTTTCTGTTAGAATGTATAAGTGAAATGCCTTGTATTGTTGTAAGTTTCTGAGTAGGTGTTAGATTGCTAAATAATGCAGTTTGTGGTCTGAGAACTCAGACCAGGTGTTAAGATGATGCAATATGAATACTGGGACAACCTAAGTGTCAAAAATGATGTAATTTGGGGAGGGACCCAGCAAACATGTTTGTTGTAATGTTTAAATACTATTTCTCACAAGGGACTAAGAGCATTTTGATCTTGATATCCAACTTTTCAGCACTTTGCCTTGTGCTCACATGTAAGTTTTAGCGCTGTGATTTCTTGTAGGAATAGTTAAAGCTAGTAAAGATTAATTAGATATTTTTCTTTGAAATCAGACCTGTCCTACTGTATTATTTTAAGTTTCTGTGTGATCTCTGAACTCTTAGATATCTCTGTGGTGTAGTAGTTTTGTCTGGTGTTTTAATTATTTATTAAATATTTTTAAAACCTTCTACCTGTGGCTGATTTGTGTAGAGATAAGCTCTAGAGTACATTGCATATTTATAGAGGTTATTGTAACAGTGGTGCTGCGGTAGCATTGTCGCCTCACAGTAAGACGCTGTCCGGTTTGATTCTCAGCTAGAGCGTCTTCCGCGTGGAGACATGTGTGAATGGGTGTACCTTCGTTGAAGGTTGTGCGTCAGGCCTGGCAAGCTGGTACGTAAAAATCAACTGCCAATCATTAGCGGACCAGAGTTGCATTATGGCGACTCCTAACTGGGAAAAGCCGAAAGACACAAAATTGTAACAGGCCACTCTAAAGTAAGCCTTGACTGTTAGTCATACTACCATTGGATAATAATATTGCACAGTAATAACTGGACACCCTTTTAAGGACCTTTGAGTAGCTGATATTTATTAGCTGGTGGTGGCAGTAATTACTACCGTATAGCCTGGGTAAAGGGGCACAGCTGGAGTACCTGTGCCAGCCTTTGTCCCAGGAGGGTCTGTGTGGTTGTATAACCTCTTCTCAAAGTGTGTGTGTGGTGTTTCAGCTACCTGGGCAGGGACACGAAGCACTGGTTGGACAGAGAGGGTACTGGAGGTTAGCTTGCCAGCTAGGCTGAGATTTGGACCCTATAGCTATGCCAGTGGGGAGTCTTATTGGGGACCTGGAGAGCAAGGGAACAACCAGCCCCAGACTGACTGTGATCTCTGTGTGCACTTTAGGGAAATTGTACTTGTGTGTATTAGTTATCCTTTCCTCTTCTAGGAGACGACCTCCCTGGTGTTAGTGGTGAGGATTGAGGCTCCTTGATTGCTGGGCCAGGGCACGGTCATCACAATATATATAAAATGTAACACCACCAATATACACGCACACACAATATGTAACACCACTAGCACAAAAGTACAAACAACTATATAAGAACTTAAGAAACATTTGCTGTTTTGGAAGGAATATAGATGCTAAGCTATTCTCATGTTTTGTTCAGTCTTTTATGGATTTAAATCACATTCTGAGCGCTTTCGTGCGTTGTAAAGATTTCAGTCGAACTTCATCAGAAAATAACAAAGTGAACCTAAGCTTATCATTTAACTGGTGTGGTGAGCGGGGATGGGTTAAGGAGTTACTAATCTATTTAAGGACAATGGAAATGCTCAGGTTTTCCTTTAGACCTGGGGGTGTGTCTGCTCACAATTGTATCTGCCATTTTAACTCTTTAACTAACAGTAAGTTGTCTATGTTCCAAAGGAGGTCAGTAATCCCTAGCGGATCTGTGACTTTTTCAATTGCTGCAAATTGGAATCTGGAGAATTGGGAGCAGGTCCTACTATGCCTGGCTAGTGCATTGTAAGGGTCTCACCTCCTGATGGCTCCCACATGTTCTGTGGTTTTTCCAACATAGTATGCTTCAATGCTTCACATTGAGAGCATACTGCGATGTAAACCACATTGGGGTCTTGCAGTTTAAATGGTCTTTTATGTGAATAACTACCTGTGGTGTGTTAAGACGTACCTTGGGGGTTTGAATGATAAAATTGCACCAGTGACATTTCCAGCATTGGTGCATTCCTGGGGGTGCAACGAAGGTGTGTGCCTGCAGCCTCTTTTTCGATTCAAAAGTGGTTTTGAGGAACACTTATGTATACATACACATACACACACACACACCTCTCTATATACACACAAATTTTGCCTAACAATGAGACAAGAAGAATACGAGGCAGCTGCCTAGGCTTACAGAGGGCTTGAGGCTAAGGTGGCTAAGAAATTGCAGAAAAACAAGTCAGCAGAAAAAGCAAGTCAGCAGAAAAACTATTAGCAGTTAAATCAGAACCACACCAAGGATAAACAATAAAAGGAACAAGTATAGTAGCCAAATCGCTTTTAAAGTGAGAGTTCTTAATTGTGTGGCTTGGATCATCCATTTCTAATGGAGGTAAATGAAATGTGAAGACAAAGCAGCACACAGGATATCAAAGAAGGGGAAAACTTAGGAGTCTGAGAAAGAGAGCACTAGCAAATGTCCAGATCGGATCTGACAAGTGTCTCTAATTCCATCTGTCAGACTGGACAGATGGAAAAAATAGGATCTGTGATTCAGGAATGTGAACAGCGATACTTTTCAGTGGCATATCAAACACAGTGTGCATGATGCTTCTCTGCATCAGCTCATTTTGTTTTTGAATACCAGGGTCCATTTTGAATTCCCAAGTGGTGCAACCCAAGACAACAGCAGTCCAATTTAACTACTCAAGGAACTTTACACTTCTTCTAATCTGTGTCTAGCCCTTCAAGAAACGAGACTACTTACTGATTCTAACCCTTCCAAAGTATCTAAAGAAGCATATTTACTATGTTCTTCTATAGCCATCCATCCACCCACCCACAGCCCTTTTTCCCCATTTTTGCACATGGGACTGGGGAGTCAGTTCAACAATGACAATCATCTAGAGCCATGATTCACACTGCCGATTGGCTAACCCTGCCACAGCTGTTTTTCCATACCACAGATTCACATGCACACTTACACCTATGGTCAAGTTCTCCTACATCTATAACAACAAAAAAAAAAAAAAAAAATCTACAATCGCTAGATCTGGCAGGATACAGGGATAAAGCCTTGATTATGGCCTACACAACACTGGATCAATAAATTAATCAT
This sequence comes from Protopterus annectens, assembly GCF_019279795.1. NCBI lineage: Eukaryota > Metazoa > Chordata > Ceratodontiformes > Protopteridae > Protopterus > Protopterus annectens. The sequence continues at coordinate 335,968,693 of NC_056745.1, read as the reverse complement.
GTAACAGGTAGAACTGACAGGAGAATGGGCTTACCCATCCTGGGCTATGTCGGGACAAAGCGGGACATGCACTCTATAAATCCTTAAAGGAGGGACTGAAATGTTAAATACGTGACCTGGGGGGCAGACATTAAGCTCACCAAGCTAACAATGGGTGATTGCCTTCAAGGAGCATGCACTCATGTGGACAGACATTCTGGGCCTCTGCAGTGATGCAGATCATATATTCTTCTGCCTAGGGTGGTGTTAGGTCATTAGAAATTCCCTCAATTCCATGATTCCATAGAGGCGCAAAATATCCTCATGGCTAAATGAATGACAACTCCTTTAGACATCTCTTGTCCCAACATTTGGGGGAAATCCTGGTATATAGGGAATGAATAGGTCATATCTAATTGCAGGTAGGCTTGATGGGGACAGGCATGGCAGCAAAATGGCATAGAAAAAAGAAATCACTTCATCCCTATAATGAAATGTATGAAATCTAGTAAAGTGTTAAGGCCCATATGTCTGACTGCTGCCCTTTATGAAGTTTTCAGGAGAATGCTGCTACCTTTCTCATTTCCTTTTTCCACTACTTTTTTATAACCCTTGGTACCATTCACCTTTACAGACCTTCAACAGATGAAAAGTTAATGCTTACTTCTGTTTGCTGTTTTTACCCAACGCTCACTACAGTTAGGAAAATAAAAACTTTTTAAACACAGTAATAGAACAATCACTGCCCAAAGCAGGCTAATGTGAAATACAAGATGCACTCTAGATGGAAGCTGCACCATTTTTTTTCTTATAAGCATATCTGTTCCTGGTGAAAACATTTACTTATGTGGATTGTATTTTAGCTGCCTGTTCATAGGTTCATAGGTTGATACTAGGCTATCTGCCCTAGGGCATTTATAAGCCTAGCCAGAGTGTGTTTGGCTTTCGCCACCCTTTTAGATTAGTTGACTGCCTCTGTATAGTAGGTCACAGAAGATAGCCCTTTTAAGGTTAGTTTACTGTGCCTCTGTCTAGTAGGGACACAGAAGAGATCCCAGGGGTAAACCTACAATCTCCCATCCACTCGTCAAGATTTCTCTTGAAGAGGGTCATTGAGGGGGCTCTGCCTAACATGGATTGGGATTTTGTTCCAGAGTGAGGGGAACCTCTGTGATACGAATCTGTCCCTCCAGCATGTCCTATTTATTTCTGTGCTGAGGTTTAAGTCTCTGGAGCGTGTAGCTCTAAGGGATTTGGATTTCCTGAGGTGGAGCATGTCCATTAATTCTGGTTTGGACATGGCTTTATACGTCAGGCACAGATCGCCTCTGAGTAGGTGGTAAGCAACTGAGTAGAGCTGGAGTTTCTTTAGCCTAGCTGAGTAGGGCATCTGTCTGAGTCCCTTGATCCTCTTGGTGAGGTAATTTTGGGGTCTTTCCAGTTGCTGCAGGTGTCGGGTAAGGTACATCCCAAATGGGGCATTGTATTCAATTATGGGCCTGATGAGTGAGGAGTAGAGGGGCACAATGACCTCTCTTGATCTAGATGTGAACCCTTTTGGGATAAGGTGGGCTATATAGAAGGTCTTTCTAACCACTTTGGCAACGTGATTGTCAAAGGAGAGATTGCTGTCTACTTGGGTCCCCAAATCCCTAATTACTTCTTCCATACTTAATGGATTACCACCTATGTGGTAATTTGTGGGCACTTTGTTTTTCCCAAAGGGGATGACTATGCACTTTTTGGCATTTAGCTTTAGGCCATGGCTCTGGCACCAGTTATCCATCTCTGTGAGACCCTTTAGGAGGATGCTTGTGTCAGTCGGCGAGTCGATTATGGCACCCAGTTTGCAGTCATCTGCGAACTTGGTCAGCCATAGTCCTCTCGTGTTAGCCTGTACCTCAGAAAAATATATACCGAACAAGAGAGGTCCCAGGACTGAGCCTTGTGGGACGCCACTTGTAACTGGTTTAGAGTCTGACATGGCAACTGCAATTCTGACCATGTGGGTTCTATCCCTGAGCCAGTTTGCAACCCATCTTGTGACATAGGGGTTGATATTTAAGCTGGTGAGCTTATTTATGATGCCTGAGTGGGGTATTGTGTCGAAGGCTTTTGCGAGGTCCAGGTAGGCTATGTGGACTACCTTCCCTTCATCTATGGCCTTGGTGACTGTTTCAAAGAAGTCGACCAGGTTCAAGAGGCAAGATCTGCCCTTAACAAAGCCAAATTGGGTAGGATCCAGTGTTTGGAGGTTCCCAATGTCTTTGTTTATGAGTTCCATGATGATACGCTCCATAGCTTTGCAGACCAGGCTAGTCAGGCATATAGGGCGATAGTTTCTGGGGTCCGTTGTGGCACCACCTTTGTGGAGTGGGACCACTGTTGCTGTACGCCATTCCTTGGGTACATATCCTGTAGTAAGGCTGAGATTGAACAGTGTCTTTATGTGAGGGTTCAGTTCTTCTTGGAGCTCATGTAAGACACAGCCCAGGACACCGTCCAGTCCCATTGATGCTGTGTTTTTTGCTTTGGAGAGGGCAGCTCTCACCTGTGCATCTGTGATGTCCAGGAGGCTACACTCTGCTGGGATAGACATTTGCTCTTTTGGGGGGAAGGGGGGGAGAAGTTTGCACTGAACCTGTCTGTCAGGATGTTGGCAATGTCTGTGGGTTCAGTGTATTTTTTGTCATTTTGCACTAACTCAGAGTATATCTGGGAGTTGCCACCCAGGTTCCTGACATAACTAAAGAAGGTGATTATCTTTAGCGTCTTGTGCACTTTTTCTTTTGAAGCTGGCCTTAGATAATTTTATGAGGGATCATAGATTCTTGCTAGTACTGATCAGAGATGCCTTCCCTTTTTGGGATTTTGCTCTATCATGTAGCAGCTTCCTCCTTCTGTTGTATAGCTTATTTATGGCTGGGGTCCATCAGACAGGTCTCCTGACGTTCGAGGAGTGAGTCTTGGTTTTATTTGGGATAGCACAATCCATGCATTCCTGTAGGTTTCCATAGAATGCATTTGTAAAGGATTCTGCGGTTTGGGCCGTATTTTCCACTGGCCCGGGGCTTTGAAGGATTCCACCTCTGTTTTGAGAAGTGTGAAGTTTGCTTTTGAGAAATTCTTCACCGTGGTTTCCTTGGCTGGGGGCAGGTAGCGTACAACTTTCTAAGTTGGGAACTGCTGATTGAAGGCTCAGTGTCTGTTATTCTAAAAGTGTATTAGTTCTGGGTTAAGAACTTGGGCTTCAGGCCAGTTATTTTACATTAAGAAGGTTTGTGGTCTGCACTCTTGTGGGAGGAGAGGCTAGATTCTGCCCTTCTGAGCTGGGAATTTCTGGTTAAAGGCTTATTGAGCATGCTTTACTTGAACTGTTTCTTTCTGAAATCGGTACGCCTTGTTTGCTGTAGCATAGACTAGATTCAGGCCGGCTGGATCTAGCTTTGTTTGTATAACTTGTGCCCTGATACAGGCCGTCATCACTGTAGTTCTATTTTGTGCGATTTTACTTCATTATTGCAATCATCTGCTATCACTGTAATGAGCATTCATTTTCTTTTGGCACTTTTGTGCAATATATTATGAGCAATTTGCACTGAAGAGAACACTTTTTAAAAAGTGGTACACTAACTCTTGTTTCTTGACTACTTTTATCAGGCACTGACTACAAGTCACAAGTTTTAACCCCACTCCACTGATCAAGTGCCCAGAAACTTATGATTACTGACACCTGGAACAAAGAGAAGACCGTGATCCTGAATTGGAAAAAGGGATCTCAAAGTGTGGAATTATAAAAAGCCCTTTGGCTGCTTTCATTTTGCAAGTGTTAAGGGACTGTAGTTAATTATTACTATGATACTAGGATACTATTACTAAAATAGGACATTGCAAGGTCACCTTCTTCCTACTGTAATGAACAACCACAAGTCTGCATAAACTAGCTGGATACCACCCATAGATTTTAAAATGTATAAACGCTAAGACTCTTAGAATAGCCCAATCACCTAAAATTCATTTACCTACAATTAGGTAGTGCTTTTATAGTGCACATCCCAGTCATACTGCCACTCTATATTTAATTTGCAGCCTTAGTCTAGGAATTCTCCTGTCAAGCCACAAGGACTTAAAAGTAGACTGAACATTATGGATTTAAATGAACTTAGGAGGGTTAGCCCCGCTGTACCCAGCTATGCTACACAAGGCTTGTCTTTACTCTCCACCCTATCCCATTCCCTCTCACTTTGTATATCAGATTTATACTTCTCAAACCTCTCCTACAGACATATGCTTTCCTCTCAAACCTACACTGATTCAGCTACTGTCACAAAGCACCTAACAACTTCCTCTTATTGCTCCTTCCATAAAACAACTATTTTCCTCTTCTCACTATCACAGCATCCTCTCTGTTACCATGCCTTTTCGCTCAAAACACTGCTAAGCACATTACACCCCCCCATAAACTACTAACTGACTACCTAAACACACTTTTGACATATCATCACAAATTCTTTACCCAGTCCCCTTCCAATCCACTTCCTATATGCTTTTGTCACTCAACTATTCTCACGTCTACCACTCTTGCTTATGAAATATCCATCACTATCTCTTCAGATTTTCTAAAGCCATAACTCCTGTCTCAAACTCATTTTCTCTCTCTCTCTCTTCATTACATCTTATCTATTTACCTTCCACCCTTAACTATACTTCTAATGATACATTCTTTTACTCCTATTTTTATTACCACATTCTTATGCACCTTATCACACAATCTTACATCTGAACAGTACATATTTCCAGTCTATACCTCTGCAGTTAAAACTTGCCATACAGCTAATCTTTCCTTTAGTAATACTCTAGGACTTAAAATCTTCAGTTTATACCTATTTGTAGCCCTTCTAATAAAATACCCGAATTTCATACATGGATTTCCACCCATAAACCTGACAGTCTATCAATTACTGAAACTTGGCCAAGACACATTATTACAATGATGAGGAGTTCCTACCCCTAGGCTGTATATCATCAGCTCTGACAGATTTAACAAAAGAGTAAATGGTGTAGTTATTATGCATGCTAACCATCCTCACGCAATGTCAGAATTTAATAAAGAAGAACTACTAATCTACTTAAAGCTAATTCCTAAGAAGTCTATAAGCTGGATTAATGAATCCCTACAATAAGTGGTACACCCTTCAGAGTGAACAGGCACAACTCCCACATTCTTCTTCCCAAATTTAGTTTTCCTGCTAATTTTCATGCAGCCTTAAATATCGAGAGGGATTCATAAAATGTTACCACAAAGTGTAGTGGACAGACAGCACAAACATTTGATAGGGATGTTCTTGAATACAGACTGTGTACATTTAGTGTATGTGTTCATGAATTTGGCCCTATATATATATAATCCAAACCTATATCTCACCCCCAAAAATGTTCACCATAGATGATATACTGTCCTGGGTCAGGGAAAAAAACCCCACAAAATAAACTATTATATTGGGTGACTTCAATCATAACTGGACCAATTTTGATCAAATCACTAATTACATTATAATTGTTCAAATTCATACACTAGAGTAAAAAGAAATACAAATAAACACCATTAATGACTCTACTTTTAACTAGATATTGACATATGCTCCTAAAAGAATTTCTACCATCAGCACCCTTCCATACTATACATGCAATCATAACCCACTCAATACTGGAACAAAACTACCAAATGTATGACTTACAGCTTTGTTAGAAATCTAACATTTTTAATCAAATCTCAATGATTATCTTCTTCTTACTTACTGATTTTTCTCTATCAATCTTAGCCTAAGATCAGGCAGTAGAATATTTTAACTATTTCTCTTTACAGTGCTCAGCACACATGCTCCATGGAGATGGAAATGTGTCAACTCTAATTAAGCAAGCTCCATGACTCACCAGTAATAGCAAACAACTCACAAGACACAGGGATAATGCCTGGAAATCTTAGCATAATAGTGAAATCCACTGCTTTTATCAAACTTTTATCAAACTTATCGACAGACGAGAAACTGCGCCAAAAAAGTGCCAACTGACAAAAGTAACTACTTCTCTCAAATCCAAAATAACCATCCATTGAACCCGAAATCTTACAGAGTGACCATAAATAACCTTTTAAACTTTTAAAAACTTGAAAAAGGAACCCAACTAAATTCATTACCCAATGAAAATGACCTTAAACTAGCCAATAACATACTTCTCCATCCAGACAAAAGTCCAGCTTGGAATTCAGTAATTAACTGTTACTCTCCACCCGGATCCCTCAGATCCAAGGACAAGTACTTTGCCCAAGCTCATAAAACAAAAGACACACATGATTCTACCTTATTTTATTTATTTATTTTATTTATTTTACATTTGTTGACCGGGAGAATCCGACTGGATATATGTCCATTTTCAGCGGAGGCCCGGGGAGAAAAGCTCCACATTTAGAGTAAATTACATACAGGATTAAATAGATACATTTTAATAAATTTTTGTAATAACCAACAAAGTTAGCGGATAAGGGCATATCATATATGTAATTAATAAAAAAAATTGTTTTTTGCTGGATAGCTTATACTCTGTAAACATTGCTAAATGGTAGAACAATCTTCCACTGCACATAAGAGAGAATTCAAATCAAAAGCTATAAGCCTAAGAGGCTACTTTTTCAACTGCAAAATATATGTCTATGCTACTTCACCCCAGATCAAAACACATAGTACTTACAGTTTTGGCAGTCGCCATCCTAATAACATATGAATTCTTCTATTTTAAAACTGAACTTTTTCAAGAAAGTATGTACATCTTCTGAAGATTCTGCTGTACCAAAATGCATATATAATATAACCAATACCAAAATCATTAGTTATTCACATATGTTGAAAATGTGATTGGTAATACACGAAACGCTGTAACTGCACATCTACAGTATTTCATCTTTTGTTGAGTTGCAATTGAATTTTTTTTTTCTTTTTTGCTTTCATTTACATTTTGTATGTATTATTTTTGTTTTTTAGCTTGTTATACTATGTTTATTCTGGAGATTTTGCCGCCAAACCTCTTTGAAAAACGGTATTGGTCTTCCAGTTGAACCTTCCCCGTAAACAAAAGCTAATAAATACAAATAAATAACTTACACATAGAGCAATCAGCCTGTACTTCTAAAATAAAACTGTTAAGTTTATTTTCTAACAGAAATAATACCCTTGAGGCAAAGGTAAAAGCTAAAAACAAACAAACAAAAAAAAGGATAAAACAGCCTCAACACCAAATGAATTGTTAGTTTAAGATACCAGTGAAACACAGTACATAAAACATCTAATCTTAATATGCATTAGTGTCTTACTAAGATTTAACCAAGTTAAAAAGTTTAAAAACTTTTACATTTATCAGTTCTCTACACTGCACTGTTGGTATAAACCAATGGGTGCAAGTCTTTCAATTAAAACAAAATAAAAAATGAAAAAAGTGTACAATCCTAAGTATGTTCTTTTCTGTAATACCAATGTTTAAATATAAATGCAAAATTAGTTCCGCTGTAGCGACCCCTAACTGGGAAAAGCCGAAAGACACAACATATTGATAATAAAACATAAAATAAGCAAATAACCAAAGATAAGCAGAAAAGTACTTTGTTCTGAATTATGCCAATGGTTGAGAACAGTGTGAATTAACTACATTGCCATGAGTTTTTTTTTTTTCTTAAGAAGGCACAGGGAAGTAAATTTTTAACAGTGTTCTTGCATACCTGGAATTGTAAATGAGCCATTTAACTTTGATTTTTTTTGGTACATAAAAATGAGAAACTGCAGTACGGGGGGAGGGGGGCATCTTTAAACAGCCACATCCTTGCTAACATCAACAATCTCTACCAGCAAAAAAAAAAAAAAAAAAAAAAGTACAATTTTACAGATCACAGAATCCACAAAAGAAAGCAGGTAAGTTCCCTTAACTGCAGACATAAATTTCAAGTATTTGTACATATACTGTACAAGTTCAAACTGAAGTGGGAAACATGATCTAAACAATATTCTTTCTTCAGAAATAATGTCAGCATGCTTAGCTATTCTGAAGTATTGCTATAGCATAAAAACATTTTACATGACTTTTTATTTTGACAGAAAAAATATGTTTGAGGACTAACCCCTGCAGCAGCTACAGTTTCAATGATAAACTAACCCCTGCAGCAGCTACAGTTTCAATGATAAACTACAGTGATAAAGCTCTGTGTACCCCAAATCAGCAATGAACCAAACGAAATATTTAAAGGCAATCTTTACCATCATGTGACTGAAGTACATAATGTCCTCCACCAATGTAATCTCCTGCAATTCCTAGCTGAGTAGCATCTGTGGTAGAACTGTCACTATCCATCTGAAAGAAATTATATTTAATGTTTCAATAAGAATGCAGTAAGTTATCAAAATACTTTCTAGCACCTCAACATTATTTATCTAAATATCAGCTAATGCTATCTCAAGAAAAAACACTGAAATATGCAACATTCTGAATGTCTTATTTACAAGTTTCTTGTTAATAATCAATAACAATGTTTGCACTCCTTAGAAGTAAATGGGTTTCGACAGCTCCCTCCATGTTAGAAAAAACACTGCTCAAAGTATTAACTATTCAGTGGAAATGGCATGTCAAGAACAGTATCTGATATAACCACAAAGGCTGCACGAAACCAAATAGCATTTTTGTAACACAAAAACTGAGAAGCAACAGCAGAAGGTTAGCAATTTATAATTCCTAAATGGTGAACCTTGTTCACACAAGACCGCATGAAGCTGTTTAAATGGATGTACGCCTAAACTTAAAAAAAGGAAAAAAAAAGCTGGCATTATTTTACAAAACACTATGTATATTACACTTGTACTCAGCTGTATAATCTCAAGAGTTCCTCTGTTGTGTTATGTAATTGGCACATTTCCTAATGGCTGCAAAATAAAATATATTCATGAGAAAGCCAAGCTGCTAAACAAAGTAGCAAACTGCAAAACGTTGTAGTAAGATAAAAAAAGAAAAAGCTCAGATGAATTTAGTAGAGCAGTAAAACTCTATCTTTGTCTATTTCTGCTCCATTCAGTCACTCATTCTCAGATAACTTGCTTAATCCAATTTAGTGTCATTGTGGAGCGAGAGCCTACCCTAGTACGTAGTTACTATTAAAAATCAACCGCACAATTATCCTGCTTTGCAAATAACCTGTCTCTGTAGCAATGTAGATCACATCCAGATGTTCACACCATTCTTCAAATAGCCCACTCCCATGCAGGTTGCAATGAAAAGTGTTTCTACAGCATGCCTTAAGCAGTGTAGTCTAGCAGTAACTGGAATGCAGTTTGTTTCAATATCTCCTCTACCAACAAATGTGGTGCTGGTATTGATGTGTGGGGATCTTAAAAGAAGTCACTAGTAGGCACATGGATAGTGGACACCTGGATATGTGAGGAAAGTGCAGTTACATAAGTAAACTTATCATTACAGTAGATGTTCAAATGTTCACTGCTGCAGTAGCCTTAACTATATGGGTTATATCCTGCAAAAGATAAACCTGTTCAGCTTCCAAAGCCTAAGGGCACCTTTCAAGTGCCAGACCATTGACAGCTTTAGCACAGTTTTAGATAATGAATGGCCTATATACCAAGCCCTTCAGAGCTCTCATGCCAACTGATAGAGAAAGGTTAGAGGCCTCAAAGAGGGCACTGCTTTCTAAATAAAAATCAATGCCCATACCCTGGCAACAAAAAATATACAAAAATAAGTGAGATGGAGGGAGGGACACCTTATAAATGTAAGAAAAAAGGACATCTGTGAATGTAGACTAACTGATCAGAGTTCCTAAATGTTTTAATTGTCATGACAATATCCAAATTGTCAGTGAAAATCCAGAGTGTGAATAATCATTTCTCCCTCATTTTTACTTTCAGGAAAAAAGATAGACAAATGGATAGCTTGGCTGAAGTAAACTTGGATATGACTTTAGGCATAAATATAGGATTAGTTATTTATGATAAGTTCAAGGAAACCTTATCTTTGTGGAAAATGAGATAAGGCTGGCTCATCATGACTTCTTGAAACTCAGCCACTCTTCTTGCAGACGTAAAAGCAATCAGAAAAAAATGTTTTCCATGTTATGAACCTCACAAAAAAGGCAGATAAGCTGGGTCAGATGGAGCAAGAGTTAACTTTTCAAAAACAAAGGTTAAGATCCCAAGATGGATCTATCGGTTTTCTAGTTTGATGGGTATGCAGAACTCCCTCAACATACTTAAAAATAGCATCTGAAGCCATCTCCTATCCAGTTTCCCTACTAATTAACCGTTGCATATCCGAGCATCCCCACTCTCTGGAAAATTGCTGACATCATACCCCTATACAAATGAGGTCCCGCCACTGACTTCTCTAACTATCATCCCATAGCAATCCTATCCCCTCTATCAAAAATCCTTGAAAGGTGTGTTCACACGCAAATACTTAACCATCTCCTAGACAATAAATTACTTACAAATAATCAGCACGGCTTTCGCCCCACCATAGTACTACCATAGCCCTTATTAGTTTCACTAACACCATCAGTCAACTTAGAAATAAAGATAACCTAGTATCAGCACTCTAGTTAGACTTATCAAAAGCCTTCGATACCATGTGACAAACTACTGACTGCCTTGTCCAAACTGAAACTAAGCTACTCCACTCTAGCCTAGTTTCAGAACTACCTCATAAATCGGCAATAAGCGGTACGGTGGAACAAAACTCTTTCTCCCTTACTACCAGTGACTATGGGCGTGCCTCAAGTGTCTATTCTCGGCCCCCTCCTTTTTAACCTATTTACAAATAATCTCCATAATGCTACAACTCCAGCCACCCTTATACAGTATGCAGGCGACTCCACTGTCATATGTTCTGCCCCAACTCTACCTGAACTACAGAACTTAACCCAAACATCATTCAATGCTATTGAATCATAGGTGGCAGATGCCAAATTAATCTTGAACCCAAATAACACTAAACTCATGCTCTTCCACTAAACTAAATTCAAAACCCACTCCACTTACTTCAACATCACATCCAGTAATAAGACTTTGAACCAGTACCATCCACCCAAATTCTCGGTGTTGTTATTGAGCAAAATCTGAAGTTCGATTTTGCCCAGAGTGTAAAAAAAAGTACAGAAGAAAATAGGTACCTTATGCAGATGCAAAAACTATCTAACCAAAAACTCCAGAATAACCACAGTCAGAACTCATCTTCTGTCAACTTTACTATACGCCTCACCCATAGTTACCAACCTCTTCAAATCAGTCCTAAGCAAGCTAGATGCCTGCTATAATAAGATAGCTAAATTTGCCACTAGCGGTCACCTAGAACCCATCATTATAAGGCCCTAAGAAGACAACTATCTTGGTTAGAACTACCCCACCAACACATTCTCACGCAACTCTCTACTGCCCACCAAATGTACTATAAATCCGATAAAACACCAGGTCTACGAGGCCTCCTCAATCCCCATATAAGTATTTGGCCACTAAGATTGACTAATAAAGCTCTAATGGAAGTAACCAGGAGTAAGAATAGCTCAGGTGACTCTCTATACTCCTACCACATTGCTAAACTGTGGAATGCCTTACCACTTGAAATTAGAACTATAGCTTAAAAAACTTCAAGCATCACATTAAAGCCCTCCTCACCAATTCTGGACTTTTACATGTACTGGGCATAGGTAGCCCAAACCATGGAACTAGTGGATTTTAAGATTTTAATTGCATATGTAATGAGTATTGAATTTAAGCCCTATGATTACCTTATGTTGTTTTTTTTCTTTCTCACTGTTAATACCTGCCAGATTTTAAGTCTTCAGTTTGCTATATCACCTGTATATATAAGACTCTCTCTCTCTCTTTCTTTCGGCTTTTCCCGGTTAGGGGTCACCACAGCGGAACTCCGGTCCACTCATGATTGGCAGTGGATTTTACTGTGCCGAGTTGACAACCTGATGCCCAACCTTCAACGAAGGCATGCTCATTCATGCTCGCACCTACCTGCATGTCATTAATGTCACTCGACCATGGGGAGGACATGCAGACTCCACACAGAAGGCACTCCAGCCGAGAATCGAACAGGAGAACCTCTTGCTGTGCAGCGCCAATGCTAGCCACTGCATCACCATGGCTTCTACCTGTATATAAGACTAAGTATTGTAATTGCACTCTTATTGTATACAATGTCACTACCTGCTACTACTATAAGAACTGTCTTCTAGAAGCATTGTTATACAAGATTATTGGTCTTGTCTCTCACTTGACCAATTTATTCTGTTCTAGTCTTTTTACCGTTATTAACCAGAAAAAAACAGCACCAAAATGAAGACACCGGACTCGGATCCCTCGAAAAACTTTTATTCGACAATAAAACCAACGTGTTAAGCACTTTCATCAAATGGAGTTTGACTTCCTGATGAAGTCAAACTCCATTTGATGAAAGCGCTTAACACGTTGGTTTTATTGTCCAATAAAAGTTCTTAAAGGGATCCAAGTCCGGTGTCTTCATTTTGGTTCTGTTTTTTTCTGGTTAATAGTTTTGGTCTACAGCAACTACCACTTTTTCTTTTTACCGTTATGAATGTTACTATTTTTTTCTTTATTGTATTATACAATTTTCTTTCTACTAACAAAATAGTTGACTAACAATGGAGCTTTTCTCCCCGGACATCCACTAAAAAAGGGTTTTATGCCCAGTCGGACTCTCCCGGTAAACAAATGTAAAATAAAAAAATAAAAAGCATTTTAATCATAGGAATGCATTGAAAGTGGGGATCTATAAGCAGACATGCTGAAATGGTCGAGAAGAATAAATCTTGATAATGGGGTAAGAAAGACCAGCGGATAACTCCTCACATAGATACTGCAGAACCAGAGAAAGAAATACTAACCTTAAAAGTGTGGTTCTTATCTTGGCACCAACTAGAAAATAACATTTACTAATATGATTTCATTTAACTGTATTAATACTAGTTACAGCCTCAGAAAATAGGTGCCTAAAAGGGTATTAGAATCTATCACTCAGCCAGACAGCCAAAGTTGTTTCATGCTAGGATACATCAAAACAACCCCTATCTTGTGTGAGTTCATCCAGTCTGTGAGGAAGCTGGCGGTAATTACCCTTGGCTATTTCCAAAAGAAGGGAGAACCACTGTTGCCTGACCCACAAGGAGGTTATTAGAATGAACTCTTGGAGTCCTTCTGAATCTTCAGAATGATCCTGGATATCAGTTAAAAGGTTGGGAAAGCATACATAAAGATTCCTGTCAAAGGAAAGGACAATGCTTCAGTTTCAGGGCCTGTTTGCAAGGAATCCTAGAGCAAAATTATATCAGTTGCTTCTTGTGAATGGAGGTGAAAAGATCTACCCGAGATGTTCCTCAAAGCTGGATCAAATACAGGAAGACCAGTGATTCAACTTCCATTTGTGAGTGTCTGTCCAGGTCCTGCTCGGCTTGTCTGCCACAATGTTTTGCTCTGATGGGACTACAGATGAATGAAAGAGATGTCAGCATTTATGATAGCCATCCTTTTATGTTTGTGTGTTTTGGTCTGTCTTTTCTGTTCTGAAGACCCTGGACTTTTATTTCCAGACACCACTCCCCAAAAAAAAAAAAAAAGTCTGAAGCATCTGTAGATGCCAATTGTACTGGAGCTGGAAGAGGAAAATGGGAAACCTGCTTTCAGAGAAAAATAAAATAGTCTCTCTAACAAAGCAGTTTCCTTTTTACAAACTCAAAAACTGGAATCTGGAGTGTCAGAGGATGTTGAGGATGAGCTCATTCAGAATTTAGGTACCAATAAATCTTCCTCAGAATTTAGGTACCAATAAATCTTCCTCATGTTGAGTCCGGTCAAAGGAATAATGAGAATTATGGATGCCATGAAACCTAGTATCCTAAGAAATTCCCTTGCTGAAGTCTTGGACTGAGTATCTAGATCTAGATCTACTTTTACTGTGAAAGAAAAGCTTTTTGAACTTAAGTATCTAGGAGACACCTCAGGAAAACAATCCTGTGAGAAAGGGTCAAATAAGACTTCTGAACATTCACTTGAAAAACCAGTTGGTGAAGATCTCTTACCTAAATGACAGGTTTATGAAACTTTTGAAAAGACTCGGCAATAAGCAAAAATGTGAACACATTGCAGTCATCAATATGCTATCAATGGAGCTAGAGACTTTGTGAATACCCTTGAAACAGTAGATAACTAAAAGCGCAACGCAGACGACTGATAAACATAGAAAACCTTAAAAAATTGAAATCTGAGGCTATAAGAAAGCATGATAAGCAAAATCTAAATGTAGAGTTATCAAAGAAAAAAACTTAAAGGGGGAACAGGTTGGGATGGAATAGCATTTTGAACGTTGGGACTTTTACAAACAGATTTAGAAAGGAAAGATCTAAGACTAGTCTCCATGAAGTTTGCTTCTTTGGTACCAGAAACATTCTTGAGTAAAAACTTTATGTAGTCAGATAAATGGGAAGAGGCTCTATGACACCCCCCCCCCCAAGTCAACCAATGCTTTATCTTAAGGCTGAAGAGAAATACCCTGAAAAGGAGGGAGTGAGGGACTCCTATTGCCATCTCAGAACCCATTTATCATACCCTATCTATTGCCAAAGAGAGAAATAAAATGCCAGATTTCGGGGAATACTTAAAGGCTTGACATTTGCAAACAGTTGCTCAGACTTGGACTGCCCTGGTTTCTGGAAGCCCCCCCCTTTTTTGGTAGCCTCCTTGTCATTGTTTTTGAGCATCTGTTTACCAAAAGTTCGCTGGGTCTGCTTATTTTGCTTTTTAGAAAAAAGCTCCGAGGTAGGTACGACACCTTTTATACAGCTGGAGAAGGAAAGCTGTAAAATCAGAGCTACCCCTTGTATCAAGTTTCCTTCTCTCATTACACTGTTTCAGAACCTCAGCAGCATATGGTCCCCAAAACAAACAAACAATCTCCCTATCAAAGGGAGATTTCAAAATTTTAGTTTTAACACCCTCAAGGTAAATTTTGAGAATGCAACCATGAAATCATTCTCGTAACAGTTACTGTAAAGTTACTGCACAGGAGTCATTAGCTTAATACATAAGCACACTTCAGACAAAAAGACACAGAAGCAATAAGTGTATTCATAGAGGATTTTTCCTCAGAACAGGGAAAAATTGATATAATGTTCCTCATACTCTCAAATGATGCAAGCAAAAACTTTAATATGTGAGCTTGACAATTAAAAATTCCAAAAAAATAAGTATGGCAGTAATATAAAAACTTTTTTCCCGAGCTCTGTCAAAAGGCTTTCCCATTCTTATGGGGGATTAGTATTTATTAAATGTTTATCTGCGTGATTTGCCAAGGAAATCACTATAGGGTCAGATCTAGAATTAGAAAATAAAAAACAAATTACACTTTTTCTAAGTTCTTACACTAAAGTAAAAGGTAGAACCACAGACTTAACTGACTGAAAATGTATGCGACAGTCCAATAAATTAACATTTCTAGCAAAACATACAGTAGTTCAGAAAAAATGTAATGTTTCTGTATTAAAATAAATTTGGAAGGTGCCCTCAGAAAGGGAGCTTATCTGCTCAGCAATGGAAAAACACTAACCAACCAACATTCCTCAAAAGTTTACAAAAGGAATGCTCTTTGGCAGCCAGAAACTTCTGTAGTTCTAGGGCTTGACATCCAGACCACTGATTTTCTATTGCTCTGTTCAAGCTGTCAATGGTCCCTGCATGTGTAAGGTGCCTTTACACTTTGGAAACTGGATGGCTGTTATATCCTGTGCAGGATATATCCCATATAGCTAAAGCTACTGCAGTAGTGATCAAATGATGAACATCAGGGGCTATGGTCCTTAAATACACTCCTGTGCCTCCAAATAGGTCTGGTAGTCACTCCAGGAATGATTTCTTGAGTCACACCACTAGCATCCAAAGCACTGAAGAAAAAAAGATGCACACAATTCACAAAGGAAATTCACCAAATGCAACATGGCCTCAACAGCAGAGAATATTTATTTAAGTTTGGCTTCTGTAGGACTGCAGACAATTGCTGAAGTGAAGCACTTCAGAATGGAGAAACAACTTATTTTTTCTGTTTTTTCTTTTCCCCCCACAGCTCCTGAAAGAAAGCCTTTCGGCTGACTAGGTCTGCAGCTCATTCTAGCTGTAGTCACTATATGTCACAGGTATTTTGCCCTCAGCTTTACCACAGTATTCCCTGTGGGCAGCAACTTACACAGGTGCTAACACAGTAAGGTCTAGCACAGGACTGAAATTCACTTGTTTTCATTCATTTAGCTTATTCTTACTGCCCCCAGGGACCAGAAGTAACAAACTTTCTCATGCACAAGAAAACAATGGAAAGATCCAACGGCTGGCAAGCCAATCGCAGCAAGCCTTCATTTGTCTGAGGCAGGTCAGCTTGGACTCAGGTTTCAGTGGGGGGAGGGGGGAGGTGGAGAACAGGTAGGGTCAGGATAGGAGGGCTGAGGTGGGCTGGGCTGTCCAGGGGAAGGGTTGAAAAAGCTGGGAACAAAGCAAATCAGTCTTTTCAACCTCTGCCTCAGCAGTTTATCTGTGGATTACTGGTTTGTGTTTGAACTACGTGGGTGATACAAGGTAGGGGCCTTTTGGGTAATCTCCAAGTGTAGTACCTCGCACTCAGTTCTGCGCAGCTTTGGGCATGGAGTGGGCGTGACGTACATGATTGGCAGGGAAAAGTAGAGTACGAGTGACAGTCACTGTAGGTTACCGTTTCAAAAACAAAAATTTCAGTAACAAAAGCAATAAAAAGCGAGATTACCCCCATTTTTGAGGTGCACAAGAATTGTTAAAAAAGGTAAAAGTATTGTGTGTGTGGGGCGGGATTTGCTACTGCGCATCCTGCGAGGTACTACACTTGGAGATTACCATTTTGGCTATAGCTGTACTGTAAACAGTAGTTCAGACAGTATTAGCAAAGGTTCAAAGAGATGCTCAGAAAGTATGTACTCCCTTGAGAGTGCAGGTTTTGCCGAATTTGCATATTCCTGTTCTATACTAGATAACAGGATTTATGAACAAGTGAAGCCTTTTTGTCAGAGTTTTACAGCAAGGAGGAGGGCACATCTCTCAACTTTTTGGCACAGAATTCTAGAGAAATAAAAAATGGGGAGGCATTAATTATCGCTGTTATAAACAAAAATACAAGTTTAACAACCTTTGCATTAGCATGCATTTTTTAAGGTTTATGAAGTGTGTAACTTAAATTTTATTATTTGGTGACTACAATTCTGAAAGATTGAACAGACTAAGAAGCAAACATCTGGACATTCGGAACTGTGGATGTTTGAAACTCATATGCCTGTAATTAGTCATTTTATTCTTAGCGATTTGTCAGAAAAGTGCAAATATTGTGAGGAACAGACCAAAAATATGGTCAACAGTTTACTAACAACTTCAACTAGGAAGCTCACAGGAAGGTGTAAATGTTAGTTTGCAAAACGTTAACATTTGTCATGGCTATTAGTTAAAAAGTACTTAACCCAGGATATTGTGAGAGGCTGTGAGGCTCTGCCGATTTGTGTGCACTTGAGAGGTTAGTTCTGCAGGGACTTAGGAAATGGGTCCTAACTTGTCAGTGTCACAGAAGTAAGAAGGCACAGACGATGCCAAAAATAGGAGGAAGAAGTAGACAACCGGAATGTCGAAAAGGGAGGGCAGATTTCTTTTGGGCTGACGTGCTGCCATAGCTCTCAACCTTCCATATCCAAAATGAGGAACACTAGCCCTCAATGTGGAACAAATGGTCAAAATGTGAAACTAAGCAATGTGAAAGGTGCACGCAGTAAAGAAAAAGCGGTAGGCTCAGGCTGACATTACAGAAGCGTGGGCGGGGTCCGTGCGCCAGAGGTGTGTTTGGGGTGGGATTTGCTACTGCACATCCTGCGAGGTACTACACTTGGCGATTACCGCCTTTTGTTTGTTTTTGGATTTAATCACAGGCTTTAGTGGCATTTATCTGTATAATCTGTACTAGGTTTACTTAATAGTGTAGGAAACTTAGGGTATTATGCTTAAAGGCATGCAAGCAGTTTTCAGCAGATAAGTGGGGGTAATGTTGCATTGATTTGGTGTGTTATAATTGTATTTTGTTTTGCAGGCATGTATTTCAATGCTATAAGCAAGGGTAGGAATTAAGGTTGTACTTGTAAGGTATCAAGTGAAAATTAGAACACCATAAGGGTTTTGTAAGTACTTAACCAAGGATTTGCACTGACTGAAGTAAAACATAGTTAAAAAAGAGAAATAACTAGGGCACATGCCCCCTGGAAGGCCTGAGGTTATACATGAGACACAGGAAGTGTTGTACAAGTTTAAAAAAAAAAAAAAAAAAATATATATATATATATATATATATATATATATATATATATATAATATGTACACAGGGGGTGATATGGTTGGGGCTTAGTTGCTAGCAGCTGAGGCCTGCAGTTAGCCACAGGGCAGGGCATGTGAGCTGAGGCCTGCAGTTAGCCACAGGGCAGGCAGCAGTGGCCTTAGGTCAACTGGTGCCCTAGGCAAAAGGGCTCCACGGCATCCCCACCACACTATCTGGTGCCCCCATCCTGGTCTAACTACATCAAATAAATACTAGAAAGGTGCCCCTGCTAGACCGGCGCCCTAGGCGG
>NC_056745.1:335939975-335944975 GCF_019279795.1 Protopterus annectens | reverse complement strand
GGTTTATGTGGCTAAATCCAAAACGGATCAAGAAGGCAAAGGTCAGTGGGTAAGAGTGGTTACCCCAAAGGGTTTGGTATGGGACTTGACTAAAGTGCTACTAGAGTACCACAACTATAGGGGTAGGTCAGATGGTCCATTCTTTTGTCATCAGCAAGGTGAACCTCTGAGAGTATCAGGTGAGAGCAGTTTTAAAGGAAGCAATCAAGTTGAGTGGCCTAGACTCAGATAAATATACATTACATTCCTTTCGAATAGGTGTAGCCTCATTTGCACATGCAATGGGAGCTTCACAGACCAACATTATGAAGATGGGCAGGTGGACGTCCAATGCTTATAAAGGCTATGTAAGGTGTAAATGGCTTTAACTCTTGTCCTTTATATTTCAGCTCTCACATCTTTGGATCAGAAATACATCTGGATAGGGGTCATTCTTTCATTTGGAGACTCCATCGCTTTGTCCAGGGCAGGTAGGGCTTCTCCTTCCAAGGAGGAAAATGAGCTTCTTGCAAAGCAATTTGGTTTTGGGTATCAGGAATGCAGTGGCACCATCTCAGGGCAGTACTACATCAAGCTGCAAGAAGCGATAAATCTCCTACTGCAATTTTATTGCACCTAGGGGTAATGATATTTGTCAACATCCAATAAAAGAGCTAATTGGCTTGATGGTACAAGGGGTATATTGCATGCATGAATGCTGGCCACAAGCTATTATCTGCTGGTCAGAAGTGGTACAGAGACAGAAATGGAGGGGGGCTAGGTCCATTAAAGCTGTGGAGAGAAGGAGAATTAATAATTCTATGGATAAGGTGTTAAGGGACATTAACGGTTTGTACATTCCTCACCCTGGCATTCAGGTCTGAAGAAGGTTTGGGGATTTTTTTTTAGAAGGAATTGCAAGCTCGTTTAGCTTTGAAGGGCATTCACTTAGGATAGGTTGAGATGTGCTGGCGGAAGGGAGGAATATTCCTCCCTTCTGTGGCAGAAGACAGGAAAGGTAAGGGAGGCCAAAGTAAGTGTGGGGGGGGGGGGTCACAGGACTCTTCAGCTGGACCTTCCACAGGCCAGACAGCCCCAAGGGATTGTTGCCAGGGGACTTACCAGCCCGGCAATGGCTCCTTGGCAGATTGTAAGGCGGCCCAGAGGAATTGTGATGAATTGTGAAATGAAACAGCTGTTATGATGTGGGTATGTTGAATCAGAAGGGCCGGATATCGATGTGCTGTCTGTTGTCCTGTAGGTTTAGGGGAATGCTATGAAAGAAATAAAATGACCTCCCTGACATTCCTGCCTTGCGCACATCTCATAATAAATGGCTTCTATTTGAGTAAATGGCAATAAACACGTGGCTGTGGCTATTTAATCCACCTGAGGTCTCTCTGTTTTTTTTATTGAATATGCAGCTTGTGGCAACCTTGATTTGTAAAGCATGCAACTTTGATAAATTTATTGTCAACGATGCCAGGGAATGATAATCTTCTGAGCCGGTTTTTGGATATGGCTCAAAGGTTGATATGGATCATTAAATGAACTATGAACACTATTTGATATGGAGCATTAAATGAACTGAACACTATGTTAAAAGTGGCATCAATGACAAGGTAAGATATTGGTTCACTAAACTTTATTAAAAGCAGGTAGAGCTGTACCAATCTCAGACAAACATTGAGATTAAACATGGGATTTCACATCTTGCTGTTACTGCTTGTATATGGCCCCTTTTCACAGGTCTTAGCTCAGTTAGAATTCTCTCACTGCTAGTCTTATTATTAACTGAATATGACGCGAGCTAATCCACAACCCTGAAAAATTCTATACAAGCTGCATTCATATTATTACTAAATTTTGTTGAATGTATGTTGCTCATTTGTTTATAAACTGTTGAATTTTCTGCTGTACAACTGTTTGAAAAATTGTGTGCGTTGTAAAATCTTATTTATTGTTTCGTGCAAATTCATGTGGAAAATTTCTCCACAGGCCTATGCTGAAAAGGGCTCCGTCCATTTGGCTTATCCCATTAAACAAATGTAAATATAATTTTCCCGACTGCTACTTTATAACATTCCTTAACAATTACGGGAAAAAGAAAGTCTTTCTTGACTCTGAAACAGCTCTTAGATTTCATGTCAATCATTCCATTTTACAGCAGAATAAAGTTACAGGCGTTATACATGCACTGCCTCCTCCCCTCTTTCATTTCCTTTGGCTGCTCTAACTCTATCTTATCGTCCCATGTCCTAGATTTTGAACAAGTCTTTATAGTCAAACACTAACGTAAAACCTGACAATCTATGCATACTGATGATATGGCACTGTATATAACTTCTTTTATTTTAAAAAAATATTCATATACAACCCATGTAACTGTTATTTTTTTAATCAAAACTGTAAATGTTGAAACTAATGTCCAGGGGGTGTCATGAACAATGGAACTATTGCTCATGAATGAAACGGACTGTAAAATGATGAAACAATGCAAACGGTGTTCATAATGTCTGTACAATGAAGCATGTCTCCCCAGGCCTCCTATGTAAAGGAACACTGCTGAGTTAGACTTTTCCAACGGATGCCAATAAATAAATGTTTCTTTATAATGTAAAAGAACATGTCACTGTTAAGACATCTTGCAACAAAGCCACACAGCTTTAGCTATGTCTTCTGGCACAGAGGACAAAAAAACAACGCATAACTGGCTTTCTAAATCAATGTCAGTACTGCAGTCCTTCACTCTGCTCTAGTTATGTCTCGGCCTTACAAATGCAACCTCAGAGGGCAGTTTTTTTCCTGCAGATTTTGCACAACTTAAACTAAAATGTTACAAATGTAATACAGTCTGAACAAAAAAATGGAAAACCAAGTCCAGACAGCACATCTGACTTCTTAATTTCTCTCCCATGGCATAACACAACTATGAGCAGCCACTGAACTTCATAATGTAATCCAGGATTTGATCCAATCTTATCCAATGCAGTGGGTTAGTCACTTAACTCATCCAAAGCTACCTATGCACTACTGTAAATATGATCTTCCATCTAGTGGGTCTTACTGTGTCAGAAAATACAATTACTGCATTTAATTAAAATACTAAGCAATATTTTATTTGCATTAAATGAACAGCAAGCAAATGACAATATTGTTTGTAAAACTCACAGGACACTAAAACCTTGAATACGTTCTTATTTATAGGGACAGCATAAATACATCATAAAACAAACAAAAGCAAGTTACAACAAACATTTCTAACCAAATATCACAAAATGTGAAGACAGTTAATCATTAAGTGTGAGTGCTTCATACAGATCTTTGTTAGAGTAAGTAAATCCTAGAAGAAAGTTTCATACAGATCTTTGTTAGAGTAAGTAAATCCTAGAAGAAAAAGTTTCATGTATTCCACTTATCTCTTCTGCTGCATGGTCACAGCCACTACCCAGGTGAGTTTTCTATGGAAGAGAGAAGTTTTCACACATAAAACAGTTTCTCTACACTGAAAACACAGTCTTAACTCCAAGTGATGCCTGGGGCAGTTCACTTTTTTGTAATGATGTCTAGAACGTGATTCTTATTATCATTAGTACGAGAGAAAACTATTTATGTACACATACACATACTGAAATAACCATTGAGCTACAAAATATAAGTATTTTTTGATTATTTTAACAGATTACTGTTTTTATAATTTAATATATATAAAGCACTTTGTCTATTCAGAATCTTCAGAAATCTTTTTCTGTTTAAAAACTGTCATAGCTTGTTGTCTTAGGCTATTGTATAAACTGAAACATTTACTCTGTGTAATTATCTCTTGGCTAGTGGGGGCTGGTTCTTTTGTGTTCTTGTAAAAAAAAAAAAAAAAAGTTGTTGTTCTGGTCTTTGGTGCAGGCTGGAGAAGTTGTTTGACCGCAACTGAGCTACAAAATATAAGTATTTTTTGATTATTTTAACAGATTACTGTTTTTATAATTTAATATATATAAAGCACTTTGTCTATTCAGAATCTTCAGAAATCTTTTTCTGTTTAAAAACTGTCATAGCTTGTTGTCTTAGGCTATTTTGTCCCACCCTCCCTCCTTGTTGGTGTCTTGCTGTTATACTTGGTGGCTTTGCAGTTGCCCGCCCCTAGTGTGACACACCTCCCAGTCTAGTGTCATTAGCTCATTCTTCTTAAAGGAGTACCGCACCCACAGACTCAAAAAACATGTTTAAAACATCATGGCATGATGTTTCCTGCACTTTAACAGCACTCTGGGATTATTTACAGGATTTTAAATATTTTTATATGTAATTACAGACTCTGACCACCTGGAGTACAGCATATTGACGTGGTTTGGATAAATCAGGTTGCCACTCTGTATCCCACAAGTCATTGTTTTGTTCAGAAATGTTACATCATGCAGGCCTCCATTTGCATGAAGCTCTTGTCATTTCATAGATGTTGCATGCATACAAAGTTCTGAGTAAAATAGAACAGTTAAAGTAACATTCCTTGCTGTTGAATGACTACTTAAAACTGAAACAGTGGAAATGTCACAGAACACACACACAAAGTGCTGTTTACTGCTGCCTTTTTTCTAATTTAGTTTAAATGGCACTAATTTGTGAGACAATGAATTCCAGTTCTTTTACTTCAACCCTCCCCCGCCACACCTAGCTTCCCTAGCTGTCAAAGTCCTGAGGGTAATTTGACTTGGTAATTTCATTGACTGGCAGATCTCAGCAGGGTGCTTGACTCATGTAATTCAATCTTTGCTCTAGCATTTCTTTTGTTACAGGGGACATTTTTTATTGCTGCACTGTAGCCATGGCCTTAGACTGCATTAGCATCCAGTTTATTTAGCAACTTCTGTAACATCTTGCACCAGGGAGCTAAATAAAACTTTTAAAATATTAAACCAGTTTAGATTTTTATTAGTTTGTCTAAGGTATCACTTCATGCTTCCACCTTGCTAAAATGATTTACATGTGCAAAGTGCGTTGTTATTCAGTGTTTGCCTACATATTTT